>NC_134484.1:65164239-65371739 GCF_040206685.1 Ascaphus truei
TGAGAGAGAGAGGGGGGGCAGAAGGAGAGAGAGAGAGGGGGAGAAGGGAGAGAGAGGGGGGGCAGAAGGGAGATAGAGGGGGGGAGAAGGGAGAGGGTGGCAGAAGGGAGAGAGGTGGCAGAAGGGAGAGGGTGGGCAGATGGGAGAGAGAGGGGGGAGAAGGGAGAGAGAGGGGGGAGAAGGGAGAGAGAGGGGGGCAGAAGGGAGAGAGAGAGAGAGGGTGGGTGGAGGGAGAGGGTGGGAGGAGGGAGGGGGGAGGTATGAGGAGGGGAGGGGTGAGGTATGAGGAGGGGGAGATGTAATGGTTTTTTCTGTATCATAATAAGAAAACGGTTAAGTAAAAGTTGTGGGCTAAAAGATATTTTTTCGTGGTAGGTGCGCTATGGGTTTGGGGGGGGGGGGGGCTGGTCCTTTCATTTGTCCCGGGCCCCATGATTTCTGTTGGAGGCCCTGTGGGTGATGTGAGGTGCAGGGGGGAGAGGGTGATGGGGGATGTGAGGTGCAGGGGCGAGGGTGATGGGAGGTGCAGGGGGGGAGAGGGTGATGGATGATGGGAGGTGCAGGGGGGGAGAGGGTGATGGGTGATGGGAGGTGCAGGAGGGAGGGTGATGAGTGATGGGAGGTGCAGGGGGGTGATTGGAAGTGCATGGGGGGGTGATTTGAGGTGTATGGGGGGGTGATTTGAGGTGCATGGGGGGTGATTGGAGGTGCAGGAGGGGTGATTGGAGGTGCAAGGGGGGTCATTTGAGGTGCAAGTTGGTGATTTGAGTTGCATGGGCGGTGATTTGAGGTGTATGGGGGTGATTTGAGGTGTATGGGGGGTGATTTGAGGTGTATGGGGGGTGGTTTGAGGTGCATGGGGGGTGATTTGAGGTGCATGGGGGGTGATTTGAGGTGCATGGGGGGTGATTTGAGGTGCAAGGGGGGTGATTTGAGGTGCAAGGGGGAGAGTGATGTGAGGTGCAAAGGGGGAGAGTGATGTGAGGTGCAAGGGGGAGAGTGATGTGAGGTGCAAGGGGGAGAGTGATGTGAGGTGCAAGGGGGAGAGTGATGTGAGGTGCAAGGGGGGAGAGTGATGTGAGGTGCAAGGGGGAGGGGGATGTGAGGTGCAAGGGGGGAGAGAGGGATGTGAGGTGCAGGGGGGGTGTGATGTGTGTGCTGTGCAGGGGGGTATTGTGTGTTTGATGTGGAGGGGGAGTATTATGTGTGTGGGTGAGTGGGAGAGATGGGGGTATGAGAGATAGATGGGGAGTATCGCAAAGGTTGATAGTGAGGGGTTCTTTGGGAGATGTGAGGATGATGATGAAGGGTGCTGGGGGAGATATGAGGATGATGATAAAGAGGTGCTGGAGGAGAGATGATGATGATGATTTTACCCCGTGCGGCCCAATTTTTTTTTCCTTGGAGCAGTTTGGGCCTTCTCACTTTACGAGTTGTGCAGGCCTGCATTAAATGTTGTGTCATTTTGTATTATGCACTGGCCTTTCTGTTTTTGTTTGTATACCCGGCTAAAGACAGGTTACTCAATTTTTTTAAATGTTACCAATATTGTAAAAACGAGATAATCTTCTGCTCTAAGCGTCATTTTTTTTTTTTTTTTTTTTTTTTTTTTATAAATATGTATTTTCATCTCAGAAGTGAGGAGGCAATCACCTTTGACTTGTGAAGACTAAAATGCATTAAACCCCATTATTAAATACTCTTGCCTTACGCTTCTTTTGGGGAAAGCACAGACTTATCCAAACCTTGTCTTTCACCATGTGTTTTCAAGGGACGCATTGAGGAAAAGAGCAGGCATGTTCTGTTCCAGAAGAAGGAAAAACTAAAGCTGTTAGTACATTCACAAGCCATAAATAACACTTCAAGTCAAAGATGGCTGCTCACTGACTCCAGAGGAGATATGGATATTTAAATCCTTTCAATTTAGCTTTTTAACTTGCATAGCTTCTGCAGTGCCCATATGGCTTTTACAAATCTAGGATGTAGCCTGTCTTTAAATAGCCAATAGCTATAATGTTAGGGAACTTATCAAATGGTTTTTAGGATCTGTTTCTAAGAATGAATGTACATTTAAAGTCCTCCCCAAATAAGTGTAAATATATATTTTTTTATTCTTTTGGTGCCATTTCAGTAAATATTAATCAAGGAGGTAAACAGCCAAATCATGGTACTGTAAGCAACAGAAGATTTCATGGTAAAGTCTAAATAGCTAGAGGGTCTTGCAAGCTTTACATTTTCATAGTCTTTGGAGTTGAGACAAAAGACAGCGCTCTTTAGGAAGCTATGGAGATGATTGTTTTCTTCATGGTTCTGTGATTTTTTTCATATAAAATAACTCTATTTTCCTTTTTGGTTTTCAGGATGAACCAACAACTAAGATGGGAATCTAAAGTAATGAAGTGTCCTGAAGCAAGATTGAATTCCAATAAACTTCCTGGATTTGTGTGTTGCACTAATTATTTCCAAAAATCACATACTCTTCTGTGCAAAAAGTAAATTTTTTTTGCCTTCAGACAATTTATTGTTATACCTACAGTACAGGAAATTAATGCAACAAATGCGCAATGATAAGAGCTCTGATACCATTGTCTTCTTAGCAAAAATATACAGTGGCGAGAATGTTTGTAAACCCCTTAGGATTTTCACATATTTCAAACCTAAAATGTTATTCGATCTTAATCTCAGTCCTAATAATAGATAAAGATAACCTGATCAAACAAATTACACAAAAACATGATACTTTTTCAACATTTATTTATCCACAAATGATTCAGCATTCAATTGTGTGAAAAAGTATGTGAACCTTTACATTTAGTACCTGGGGGCACTTGCTTGAGCAGCAATAACTTCAACTACTCATTTCCTGTAACTGCTGGTCAGTCTCTCACATCAGTTTTGAAGAATTTTGGCCCATTCCTCCTTACAGAACTGCTTCAACTCGGTGACATTTGAGGGCTTTCTTGCATGGACAGCTCGCTTTAGGTCCTGCCACAAAATTTCAATTGGGTTTAGGTCCGGACTTTAACTAGGCCATTATAAAATGTGGAATTTCTTCTTCTGCAGCCATTCCTTTGTAGATCTGCTTGTATGTTTAGGATCATTGTCTTGCTGCATGACCCACTTTCGGTTCAGCTTCAGCTCATGGATGTATGGCCTGACACTCTCCTCTAGAATCTTCTGATACAATACAGAATTCATGGTTGTGTCAATGATACCAAGCTGTCCAGGTCCTGAGTGAGCAAAGCAGCCCCAAACCATCACATTCCCACCACCGTGCTTAATGGTTGGGATAAGGTTCTTCTGTTCGAACGCAGTGTTTGGTTTTTGCCAGACATAACGTTTGTCATTGAGGCCAAAAATGGCGAACTTCAGACGGACAGCAATGTTCTTTTTAGATGGCAGTGGTTTCCTCCTGGCTATCCTTCCATGAACACCATTCTTATTCAGTCTTTTTCTGATAGTTGAGTCATGAACGCTCACATTAGCCATGGCGAGTGGTCTGAAGATCCTTGGATGTTACTCTAGGGTTCATTGTGACTTCCTGGATGAGTTGTCGGTTTGTTCCTGGAGAGATTTTGGTAGGACGACCACTTCTGGGTAGAATGAGTATGGACTTTCTCCATTTTTTAGACTATCTTGTCTGACAATGGACTGGTGAAGCCCAAATCCTTAGAAATGGTTTTGTAACCCTTTCTAGACTGATGAATATCAATAACTGCTTTTCTGAGGTCCCCAGAGATTTATTTTGATCGTGGCATGATTTGTTTCTACATAACTGTATGATATAGACCAAACTCACAAAGTTTCTGATTTTTATATAGGATGGGGTCTCCCACACTTACCCCTCACTATCTACCTAATTATTTAAACACCTGATTCTAATTATCCCTTTAAATTTAGCTGATAAAATCAGGGTTTCACTTACTTTTGCACATACCCTGACTCTTAAGTACTCATTGTTTGTTTAATCAATACATCATTTCAGTGGTCGACAAATCACCCAAAAATCTACTCGCCACACAAAAAAATCTACTCGCCACCTAGTACCAAACGTGTGCTGCTTGGGCCAATAGGAGCTCACCACGATGTTAAATCCACTCGCCCGGGGCGAGCAAATGTATAGGTTTGTCGAACACTGCATCATTTTGTTTCATAATCCATACATCATTTTTTTTTCAAAAGACATGAATTGGTTAATATAAACCCTATCAAAAAGTTAAGAAAACACAGGTTTTGATTGAAGAAAGTTATCATGGAAAAACTGTGGAATTTCCGTAATTATAATTTTTTTTGCCACTGTACTTAATCACATAAAACCGTAGTGGTGATTTATCAACGCTTGTTTATTTAAACTTGAACATATGCCTCAATATTAAATGTATGAGAAATAGATTGCATGGTTGCAATAAAGCATATATTTCAAGTTTTTTGGGGCTAGCAAATGCAAACTACTGGCTAGCAAATGCAACAGTAAAAGTGAAACACACCAGGATATTTTGCTGCTAGAGGGACCTGCTAATCAATTAATTTTATGAATTATAACAGCCATGTCACTTAGTGAGATATAGTAAGTTGGAATTGCATAGTGATGACAGTCTTAAAAACAGACTTCCTTTCTACCATTTTTAAAAGTGATCTAATACTAAATATTTTACATTATTTAATTTGGGAAGAAAACTCATATAAAACAAAGTGGACCGTGGACTGTTTTCACTGTTGCAGCAGTTTCCAGGATATACATGTGTAACACCTTTACCCGCACCCTTGGTGAGATTTGGCTGTTACTAGTGTCTTTCATACGATGCTGTGCATACCTGTGAGGCAACAGGAGGGCTGAGTGCTCCGCGATGATGTTTGGATAATCAGGACAGATTTACAGGTTACCTTATTCATTGGCAGCGCCTCCAGTCAGCGAGGATCCTGTGTTTGTAGGATGGTCCATGCTGACACCTTTCCATATCCCAAGACAGTGAATCACACTTGCATATGGTTCAATTGTATTTATTGCATTGGTTAGTTGTTACAGCAGTGCATTCCTTTCTTGCTTCCCCTGGATGGTTATTTTAAGGCTTGAGGCCCATCTAAGTTCCCTTCTGGTGCTCCTCCTGTATCCCATTATGGGGCACAGGGTAGCTGTTGCTAAATCCACAGGGGGAGGAAAGAGACACACCCACTTTTAGGAGAGCACCAGTTTATATACCCTGGGGTTGGGCTTGTAACCCTGCCCCATAACAGGGCAGGTCTGATACTGACAGGTGTCACATCTGCACATGTCACCCAGCCAGTACACTCCCCCAGGCTGAAACTCTCTGGTTGTTGCTAGGCCCGCCCTTGGATATAGTACTGTATCCAAGACTGCAATAGCACTCTAGACCTTCAGTGAGGAATTAACCCTTCCAGTGCCTGACCCTAGCAGGACTTATACTGTTAGGGCTCATGAAAAGTAGTAGCAGCCTTGCCTCCTTGCCTGGCTCAGTATCTCATACCTGTTCAGAGTGCTGGGTCGTTGCAGGCTGGACATGTATATGCAGATAGAATAAGGATGGGCGCTAGGAACTTTTATATCCAAAAAACAGTTTATTCAACATCCATTTGTAATGCTGGCCGTACAAGGACAGACTTCACATTAGACATATTAACTGGTGGCAAATCAGAGTTACTCTGTGCTTTTTCCCTGTTAGCTCTCACTGCTAAAGTGGGGAGGTACTTAGGCTTGTTTCCCTTAGTATTGGTTAGATTGGCAATCTCCTGCACAATGTCAATAGTGCCCCATCTCAAGTGGGCCCCGTTGGGAATACACTCTGCTCTCTGGGATCAGTATTAGAGATGGGTGGAAGAGTCCTAATACATTCCCTGGATATTTTAGGCCAAATCCGCCCCCCTCACTAAAAACCGCCCAGAGATTGTGTGGCTGCCGTTATCTCTGCAGTTTAAATGTTCCGGTCACAGCTTCCTATTGTCCCACTTGACTGAGACATTTAAACAGCAGAGAGATCCCGGCACCCCGTATGGAGGTAAGTATCTCAGGAAGCAAGGGGTCCCCAGAGCTGAAATCAACGTGGCCCAACTACGGAGACTCGCTGCTTCAAACCAATTTTTGAAGTGAAACTTCTTTAGCAAAACTCATGTGTTTACTTGAGATGCGCCAACTGAGCCGCCTCTGCTGAGCCCGTCCGCCCCAACGGTGAGCCGCCGTCGCTGAGCTCGTCCGCCCCAACAGTGAGCTGCTGCCACTGACCCCTTCCGCCCGCCCCAACAGTGAGCCGCTGCCACTGACCCCTCCCGCCCATCCCAACAGTGAGCCGCCGCCGCCGCTGAGCCCTCCCGCTCAACTGACCCGCCGCCCCAACTGAGCTGCCCGCCCACCCAAACTGAGCCGCCTCTGTGGAGCCCACCCGCCCCAACAGTGAGCCGCCGCCGCTGAGCCCGTCCGCCCCAACAGTGAGCCGTTGCCACTGACCCCGCCCCCCCAACAGTGAGCTGCTGCCACTGACCCCTCCGGCCCGCCCCAACAGTGAGCTGCTGCCACTGACCCCTCCCACCCGCCCTAACAGTGAGCCGGTGCCACTGACCTCTCCCGCCCCAACAGTGAGCCGCTGCCACTGACCCCTCCCGCTCGCCCCAACAGTGAGCCGCCGCTGCCACTGACCCCTCCCGCCCATCCCAACAGTGAGCTGCTGCCACTGACCTCTCCCGCCCGCCCCAACAGTGAGCCGCTGCCACTGACCCCTCCCACCCGCCGCAACAGTGAGCTGCTGCCACTGACCTCTCCCGCCCGCCCCAACAGTGAGCCGCTGCCACTGACCCCTCCCACCCGCCGCAACAGTGAGCCGCCGCCGCCGCTGAGCCCTCCCCCTCCAACAGACCCCTCCCGCCCCTGAGCCCTCCCACCCGCCCCAACTGAGCTGCCGCCCATGAGCTCGCCCGCCCAAACTGAGCCGCCTCTGCGGAGCCCACCCGCCCCAACAGTGAGCCTTTGCCACTGACCCCGCCCGCCCCAACAGTGAGCCTTTGCCGCTGACCCCTCCTGCCCGCCCCAACAGTGAGCCCCTACCGCTGACCCCTCCTGCCCGTCCCAACAGTGAGCCGCTGACCCCTCCTGCCCGCCCCAACAGTGAGCCCCTGCCGCTGAGCCCGTCCGCCCCAACAGTGAGCCGCTGCCACTGACCCCTCCTGCCCATCCCAACAGTGAGCCGCCGCTGCCGCTGACCCCGCCCGCCCCAACAGTGAGCCGCCGCCGCCGCCAATGAGTAATCTACATTACAGCCTTACATTCGCAGGCAGATTGTTGCAGCTGTGATTATACAGCTTTCTATTGGACATGTATTAGTGTCTTGCCCATATATAGATCTTAGAGCCAATATCATGCGGCTCATTCAATCTGGAGCAATATAAATGTGGTACTTGTTCACTGTCTTACTAAAGGAGCTTTTATTAGACTCAAGCTCTATAAGTAGTATTGAACAACCTAGGTGATTAAGTGCTGCACATTTATATGTAGTAGTTCCCCATAAAAAAACATTAAACATACACTATGGAGTATGTTTTTTAAGCTGTAAGATTGTGATTTCGGTGTATGGTGTAGTAAGTAAAAACCCTGCTATCTTGTAAAGATGCAGATTAAATATTTACTGTATATTGATGTCTGCACTATAAAACTTCAGACAGGGATATTATGTGTACACATCATTAATTAGGCCCCCTGTTGTCCTGTAAACAGTTTACAGTCTCTATGAGACAGACTAGTGATTTTGTACCGGGGTTCCGCAAGCACCTTTCAGGGGTTCCGCGGCCGCCAGGGGGGGGATAGCTGGGACAACTCTCCCATGCTGTTCCAGGTCCGGCGATGCGGCGGCATCCCACGTAGCAGTGACCCTGCGGCCCCCGAGCTCAGCAGTAGCGGCCGCCCGGTCACTGCGATCCTTCCTCTCCTTCCTAATCTAATTCTGGGGTTCTTTAAGCAAAAAAAGGTTGAAACCCACTGGGACAGACACTCCAGCGTTCTGCGACATGCCCAGGCTCCATCCATCCTCACGGGAAGATCGTGTCTATGACATCACGTATTAGCGCAACGGCACAAAGACCTATAACACGTGTTTCACTCACACTGAACTGCTTCAGGGGGTCGGGTGGACCCTTCATACAGTAAGCCCCTGGTTGACGTGGAAACATACCAGGCACCTATTTGAGCAAGAGCCCAATAAATGTATGAGTTAAGTATACTGTTAATGCATTGTGGGTAGAAAGGGAATGATATTGGTACAGGCAGTCCTCGTTTTACAACGCTTCGCTTTACAACGAATGGCTTATCCAACGCTATGCTATGCATACCTATGTTCATTTTTACAACGCCAAAATGGCTTATCCAACGCTCTTATGACGCTTTGCAACGTTGTGTATGTGTGTGTATATATATACACATTCACATAAACAACGTTGCAAAGCGTCGTAAGAGCGTATATATATATAATATTATATAATATTATATTATACTATATAATATATTATTTATTATGTTATATTATATATATAATACAGTATATACATTATATAATTTATGTGTGTGCTGCATATCTTATTGCCTGCATAAAATATTTGGTGTATTTTAGTGTTAAAAATGCCTTCAGGAACGGAACCTTTAATTTAAACAGTGTTCCTATGGGAAAACGTGTTTCGCTTTACAACGCCATTTTGAGTAACGCATTGTGTCGGATAACCGAGGACTGCCTGTATAACAATACAGTAAAGAATATGTAAAATCACTAATGCTAATTAGCGATTTTGATACAATAAAAATTGTTTGGTTTCATGTTTAAAGAATGTTTTATTTCCTTACTACTATCCAGAGCACCCCCCTGGTGGGCACGAAGGAAGAGCGAGTACAATATGGTTCTAGTCTGATGGCTTACTTCCAAAATGGTGGCCTTACTGAAGATTACTTACAAAGTTAAAATTGGTTCAAGACCGAGATTTTAGACGCGAAAACCGTAGTTGGTTTGTCAGTTCTACACCTTGGTGGTTATGAATTATGAAGAAATGTAAGACCCATTTGATACCTAGATTTTTTTAACTTAACCCAAACATGGGCCACTATTTCAGCATGTTTTATTGAATAGCCTTTGAGCGTAATTTTTCTTGTTTGTTCTGGAACACCTACAATATATACAAACCTTGTTTGTAATACACATTTATTCTTGCTTGATGGATTAATATCGCTTCTGCATTTTCATATTAATAATTCTGAAGATGGACATTATCCTATTTATATATGTAGTCTCTTTCCATTTTTTTTTTAATGGCTTTTGTATACATATTGTATGCAGCCATCTGTATAAGTTTCATTTGGGTGGCACATTTCTGGTGCTATGTATGGTAGCCCCAACAGTGGAATAAGAGAATGGATCAATTATCATTGTATTTGTCCACAGGTAGGTAACTGAATAACAAAGATCTGTAGGACATGAACAATATTAGGGGGGCGGGGGGGAGGGGGAGGAAAGCAGCAGAAGAATTAAAAAAAAAGTTATCTATAAACTCTGGTGGGAGCCACAGCAAAGAACTTGATTTATGGTTTCATTACTCGGACCCCTATATAAAATGCTATGAAGCTGCTTCAATAACATCCAAATTAATTGGACTAAAATCGTCACCAGCGTTAAGCTTAAAATATTGAAGATTCAGCACTTGCCCTCTCATACAAAAATATAATTATCACACATTGTTTAACCCTTAAAGACATATTTGAGTTACTGTTAAATTCAACCCATCTCCCGACTCTGTGGTTATGATTGGTCAAAACTATTCATATTAATATTGTTTGATTTGGACTTTTAAGTGTGATGCTTCCGGTGCATCTGAACCCCTTCTTCAGCAAATGACAGGGGGGGGGTGGGGGTTATTATTATTTAAAAAAATAATAATTAACAAATACCTACTATTATTTATAATTGCCTCAGTTGGAAGAGCTGGATCTACTAATATTGCTCCTTTGTTATACCCTTATTCTGAGTCTTGATTTTATTCTTGCAGAAGTGTCATGCACTCAACGAGAAAAAATTATGCTGTTTCAGACCAACATAGGGCGTCAACTGGTTAAAAACAACGAGTTTATCATGATATTATTAATTTACCTGCAGAACTACTGTATGAACGTAGGGTGCTCAATCCCTTGCTTGTCTACCTGTAATCAGAGTGGTGTAAAGACACTTTCCTGACTATCGCTGTAACCCAGGCGTGCTCAACTCCAGTCCCAAAGACCACCCATCAGGCCAGGTTTTAAGGATATCCCTGCTTCAGCACAGGTGGCTCAGTCGAAGACTAACCTGTGCTCAAGCATGGACATCCTTAAAACCTGACCCGTATTTTTTTCACCATTTCCATCCCACTATAGCAGCCAGGAGATTTTAACAAAGAGCCTTCATTATGTGTTGTCTATTATCTAGGATTTTAAAATAAAAATGTAATTTAAAACAATATATATATTAGTATATATTACTGTATTTTTTAATTGCCTCAATTCTGTGAACAAAAAAATTACCAGCCACGGATTTATGCTTTCAATTTTACAAAACTACTTGGGTTTTGATCCCTCTGAGCTACTTATTTTTTAGAACTTGTGTTTTTTTAATTATATTTTCGCCTAAAAAGGAGGAATATCAGATGACACCAATGACAGGAAAATAAAATGTAAAACCACCCTCTCATAGTTCAGGAATGTAGATGTACGACTTCAGTCTAAAGTGAAAAACAGCTACGTACAGGCAGAGATGGAAAGCATCAACATGTTTCCTTTACTATTCTAACATGTAGGGTCTTATTCTGTATTGTCCGAAGTGGCCGTTTGAGCCGTTCATGCCCCAAAAATGTAAGTTAATGGGGAATTTCTTCTGAAATGGCTACAATATATTACTATATAGAATTGCCCCTTTAGCATTTTCTAGCATTTTCTAGCTACTGTCACGGCCCCCTCAAACCTCCAACATCCCTGTAAAAATTCGGGGATGTTTTCCGCTTCTAACGGAATTGGCCGCGCGTCAGCCGTACTTCACGTTCAGCGCTTATGGCGCTTAACATTGAAAGTGCCCGCGGCGCCGAAACCGGCAGAGAAAGAGCCGCATCTGCCCGCGTTTTTAAAAATCCCGCGGTGGCGGCCGCATTAGACTAAAGCCGGCCTCCACTGTATTTTATTCTGTTATTTCCTTACACATTTTTGTGTCCCTTTACAAGTCCGAGAAGTTCCTCCGAAAAATGCATTGCTGTCTGGGGTGGAACAACGTAGCAAAATATATACAGAAGTGAGTCGGCACTCCTAAGTTAAATAATGAAGTGTTGCAAAGAGGCAGGGAACCCAAAGGGACCCCTAAATCCCTCAATATGTATAGACACAAAGGAATAGGGAACCCGCACTCAAAAACAAGGGGAAAAGGAGTACAAATAAATCAGAATGTCATTTATTGTAAATCAGCAATAAGAACAGACACCATACACTGTGTATATAAACACACACAGGTTAGTAGTGTGAGCTCAGATATCCACAAAGAACACACACAATAGTATGACATTGTCCGGAGTGTGGTAAAGGTGATGTCAGGCCAGTAGGTTATAGCTGTAGTAACAGATACTTGCCGGATCTGGAATAGAAGAACCGTGGTAGATGCCGTGGCCGAGGGTCGGGGCGAGAGAGGTCCGGGAGGTCGGGGTCCAAGCCGAGATCGAGGGATGAGAGAGAATCAACGTAGTGAGGAACAAGCCGGGGTTCAGAGCCAGAGGAGGAGTAGTAAGCCAAGCCGGGTCCAAACCTGAGGAACACAAGCAAGCACAAGGAGATCCACACTAGGTTAGCAAAGGCTATGCAGAGCAATGATTCCAGGGAAGAACTGGGGTAATAAAGGTGGGAGAGCCAATCACAGAGGTAGGTGGAGCAGAGGTGTGCCGTGGAGCGCAAGTTAATAGGTGCGTGCTGTAATCCTGGACCGGCATCAGCTGTGAAGCAGGTGGGGGGGGGTATGGCTGGAGCAAGTGCGGGGGGCGTGGCCAAGCTGCTAGTGGAGTGAATAAATTATAGCCGGGGACGCGTGCAGTGTAAGGCCGTCCCGCGCGCGTCCCGGCAAATATGGCAGCTGCGTGTGTCAGTGTCGGCTGACACGGAACATGCCTAAGGCGGGGATACCGCTGGGAGGGAGAAGGGTTAGAGGAGAGGGTCCCTGGAACAGGTAAGGAGGGGTTGTGAGAGCCCTGCTTCCTTACAGACATATAAAAAGAATACTTAGCTCAGCTCACAACAAAAATAAGGGCTGAAATACAAAAAAACAGAGGGTGTGCAGGTAAAAAGGATAAGTCACACTAGGGTAGGCAAGCAACAAAAAAAAAAGTAGAAAAAGACAAGTGAGAAACAAGTGAAGCGAGAGGCATCTGTGAAGAGAAGGAAAATTGATTGATCACTTAACTATCAGAATTAGGTGACAAACACATGTAAGAGTAACTAACTCACATCCTTAGAACAGACGAGTGAATATTAATGCATAGGAAGTGGACCAGAGTACCAATAAACTGAAAACTGTGAAGATGAGACGAGCAGTGGATTCTGGGAGAAGAGAGAGAAACTATAGTCTGGGATTTATCAAAGCCTGATGTGGGGTATCACATATTTTCTAGCTGTAACTGCCATTGATATGAATAGCAGTTATCACCACCACAGGTTCAGTACCTTGCATCATGCTGTCATATATTCCTAGCCATAGAGTCTCCTTGATAAAGTGGCAATCCTTATAACACTTTCTTTTATGTCCGTAGGTTTTAATATTCTTTGTTTGGAAAGCATACTTGTAATAGGATACACTTTCATTTGTGTTTTCTCAAAGTTGATCTCAGATAGGATTGCACCTTGATACAGGCATACCCCAGTTTAAGGACACTCACTTTAAGTACACTCGCAAGTAAGAACATATCGCCCAATAGGCAAACTGCAGCTCACACATGCACCTGTCAGCACGTCCTGAACAGCAATACTGGCTCCCTACCTGTACCGAAGCTGTGCGCAAGGGGAGAGACTATAGAGCATGTTACAAATGTGTTATTTACATCAGTTATGCCCCTTTATGAAGATTACAGTACGTGCATCGATAAGTGGAAAAAAGGGAGTGCTTCACTTTAAGTACATTTTCACTTTACATACATGCTCCGGTCCGATTGCGTACGTTAATGCGGGGTATGCCTGTAAAAGGATGGAAATCATCCCTCCCCACATCTGTTTATCAAAACACCCTGGCTGCAAAACTAGGGCAAAAGAATTGCATTCTTGACAGTAAACTTGACTAAGAGACATTCGAGGTTTTGCACTGCACATTGGTCCATTAAAAAAGTTATTAACGCCTACAAAGAATCTACATTTCTTTGGGACCAATCCAGCCACTAGAACATTATACGATATCAAATCATTCCTGTGAGTTGTAAACTAACTTTTTTCTTTATTAAACCAGATGCTGTACTTTGTGCTATTACTTTGAGGATCCCTGTGGTACTAAAATAGTTCATGTACATATTTTAATTTATAATGAAGGGGAAATAATCTCCTAGGTGGTAGTTTAAGAAATCATTATCTAATTACTGGCCACAAGTCACATAACGTGCAGTTTCTATATCTAGACGTTGGCATTTCCCCATAAGGATTATTCTAGAAGTACGCTATGAATTACTAGAATTAACTAAAAAGGATAAACATACACCATTGGCATTTCACGTTTTTTTTTTGTGTTTGTGAATGTTTTTAATTTGGCACCCACACACAGCGTGTTCCTGCCAATTGCTATTCTAGGATTTCATTTACATTCATTAAAGCTCTGTTTGGCAAAGTACAGTAATTAATATCGTGTTGGAGGTTGTGCACTGTTGCGATCTCTTGCTGAGAAAAATGACCGCCGTTTTCCGTTTACTGAACGCCATATTGAGCCTGTCGAAATGTGTGTTAAGAAACTGCACTCCAAATCCAATACATTTACATTCAACAGTGGTTACTGACCATTATTTACTGCCAGAACTGTTTGTCCTTTCCAGTGATGCACATTTAGTGACATGGGAACAGTTTTTTCCTAATTTGATTTAAAACTGTGAATAAAGTGAAAACAAGTTATGAAATTACTCAGGATTATGGATCTTAAACAATGATGAACAGTCTAAAATACATGTTATTACCATTTATATTAGATTATGGATGGTCACGTGTATCTATTTTGGAGGGCATTTCTTCATTTTAGAACATATTGATGCTTCTCATCTGTTATGTTAAGTTAATTGTTACATTGAACTAAGCTTAGCTCATATACTCTTTCCCAACCTTTGCCTTTCCATATTTTTTCTGTTATACCTTTTTAAAAGAACTGCCCTTGCCACCGATTTCTTGTGTCAAAACATCTGCACCTATATCATACCAACTTTTAATGCTTTCCATTAGTTTTAGTAAATGATACTGTAACTATTCAATTCCAAAAATACATTTTGTGTCAAAACTGCACTCATTTTCTTTTTGCAGAAGGGAACCAGAAAACGGTTCATGGGCCAAATCTGACTTGCAAAGGGCATTAGTGAACCCCGAACTGTCGGCTCCTGCTAATGTTATTGCAGAAGCAGCTACAGCACATGGAATCTTTCACAGTGAAATTCACTTTAAAGCTGCAGACCAAGGAATATTCTACCTGAGTGTTTAAAAAAAAAAAAATCAGTTCTGTATTATGAGAAAATACTTGTAGCATTAAAAAAACAACAACAAAAAAGCTGAATTAAATTTTTAATATATTAAAATGTAACAAGCATTTTTTGTTTCTATAGCAACCATTTACAAAGTCACATCCCCTTCCTCTAATGAAGCAGACTCTGACACACCCCTTTTCATTCAGTCTGTCTTTGGGTCATGTGTAGTGACATGGGTCAGTCCTCCCCTCCTACCCTCTGGCCGCTTCCTCTTAAATTAAATTTCCTATTGAGTGACATGCATAGCCTAAGCGTTCCATACCCACGCACGCAAATAGACAAATCACACAAGAGAGGGGTCTGTCATTGGAGAGATGCAGGCCCGGTAGGAGGCCCGCAGGGCAGGGGAGAGCCGGGTCCCGGCAGCCAGATGCAGAAGTTCTAGTGCTGGCCGACCGGGCACCACCGCACCCGACACTTGTCCTGGCTCCCCCCCCCCTATCGGTGACCCTGGCTACCAGTGCTGGAAGACACCTTATCTTCACTTGATTGTGTCATAAGGTGTCTTCCAGCACACTGCGAGATGTTTTATGTAGTAGCACTGCTTAGAAAGTTCCCTTTACAGATAGAGCACATAGTAATGAACAGAGATTGTTCCCTGACCAGAAGAGAAGCAGGAAACTGCTCAGCAGGGAGATCTCAGAATAGAAACTCCGGCGCATACTTGGATCGGGTCCACCGGTGGGTCCCTATCCAATAGGCATGGATGAGGTAGGAGGTGCACACATGGCCGCAGACAGATTTCCTGGGGCCCAGGACTAGAGCTTCCCCCGGGTTCCCCCCCATGTCGGCGGTCTTGCAAGCCCTCCCCTTTCACACCTGTATTTCTCTCCCCCATGCCTCTCAGTTTTCCCCCCATCTTCCACACTCGCTCTCCCCCTACCTCTCTTACACACCTTCTCTTCTCTCTCCTCTCCCTCCACTATTACTTAATTACCCTTTTCCTCACACTCATTTACCCTCCTTCCCTCGCCACACACACACACACACACACACACACACACACACACACACACACACACACACACACACACACACACACACACACACACACACACACACACACACACACACACACACACTTCCCCCAATATCCACACTGCCCACACAACCCCTCCCCCCAATACACACACTACCCCAATACCTGCTCCCAATACAAAACTGCAACCCCGAAATAGACACCACTGATACAGACACCACTACACCCCCCCCCCAGATACAGACACAACTACACCCCCCCAGATAGACACCACTACACCCCCCCAGATACAGACACCACTACACTCCCCCAGATACAGACACCACTACACTCCCCCAGATACAGACACCACTACACTCTCCCAGATACAGACACCACTACACTCTCCCAGCTACAGACACCGCTACACCCCCCAGATACAGACACCGCTACACCCACCCCCAGATACAGACACCACTACACCCCCCCCAGATACAGACACCACTACACTCTCCCAGCTACAGACACCACTACACCCCCCCAGATACAGACACCACTATACCCCCCCAATACAGACACCACTACACCCCCAGATACAGACACCACTACACCCCCCAGATACAGACACCACTACACCCCCCAGATACAGACACCACTACACCCCCCCAGATACAGACACCACTACACCCCCCAGATACAGACACCACTACACCCCCCAGATACAGACACCACTACACCCCCCCAGATACAGACACCACTACACCCCCCCAGATACAGACACCACTACACTCTCCCAGCTACAGACACCACTACACCCCCCCAGATACAGACACCACTATACCCCCCCCAATACAGACACCACTACACCCCCAGATACAGACACCACTACACCCCCCAGATACAGACACCACTACACCCCCCCAGATACAGACACCACTACACCCCCCAGATACAGACACCACTACACCCCCCAGATACAGACACCACTACACCCCCAAGATACAGACACCACTACACCCCCCAGATACAGACACCACTACACCCCCCCAGATGCAGACACCACTACACCCCCCAGATACAGACACCGCTACACTCCCCGAGATACAGACACCGCTACACTCCCCCAGATACACACACCACTACACTCCCCCAGATACAGACACCACTACACCCCCCCCAGATACAGACACCACTACACCCCCAGATACAGACACCACTACACACACACCCCCAGATACAGACACCACTACACTCCCGCAGATACAGACACCACTACACCCCCCCAGATACAGACACCGCTACACCCCCCCAGATACAGACACCACTACACCCCCAGATACAGACACCACTACACCCCCCCAGATACAGACACCACTACACCCCCCCAGATACAGACACCACTATACCTCCCCAATACAGACACCACTGCACCCCCAGATACAGACACCACTACAACCCCCAGATACAGACACCACTACACTCTCCCAGATACAGACACCACTACACCCCCCGATACAAACACCACTACACCCCCCCAGATACAGACACCACTACACCCCCAGATACAGACACCACTACATCCCCAGATACAGACACCACTACACACCCAGATACAGACATCACTACACCCCCAGATACAGACACCACTACACCCCCCCAGATACAGACACCACTACACCCCCCCCAGATACAGACACCACTACATCCTCCCAGATACAGACACCACTACATCCTCGCAGATACAGACACCACTACACCCCCCAGATACAAACACCACTACACACCCAGATACAGACACCACTACACCCCCCGATACAGACACCACTACACCCCCCGATACAGACACCACTACATCCCCCCAGATACCGACACCACTACATCCTCCCAGATACAGACACCACTACATCCTCCCAGATACAGACACCACTACATCCTCCCAGATACAGACACCACTACACACCCCCAGATACAGACACCGCTACACTCTCCCAGATAGACACCACTACACCCCCCCAGATACAGACACCACTATACCCCCCAATACAGACACCACTACAACCCCCCAATACAGACACCACTACACCCCCCCAGATACAGACACCACTACACCCCCCCAGATACAGACACCATTACACCCCCAGATACAGACACCACTACACCCCCCCAGATACAGACACCACTACACCCCCCCCAGATACAGACACCACTACACCCCCCAGATACAGACACCACTACACACCCAGATACAGACACCACTACACCCCCAGATACAGACACCACTACAATCCCCCAGATACAGACACCACTACACCCCCCAGATACAGACACCACTACATACTCCCAGATACAGACACCACTACATCCTCCCAGATACAGACACCACTACACTCCCCCAGATACAGACACCACTACACCCCCCAGATACAAACACCACTACACACCCAGATACAGACACCACTACACCCCCCCAGATACAGACACCACTACACCCCCCCAGATACAGACACCACTACACCCCCCAGATACAGACACCACTACACCCCCCAGATACAAACACCACTACACACCCAGATACAGACACCACTACACCCCCCGATACAGACACCACTACATCCTCCCAGATAGAGACACCACTACATCCTCCCAGATACAGACACCACTACATCCTCCCAGATAGAGACACCACTACATCCTCCCAGATACAGACACCACTACATCCCCCCAGATACAGACACCACTACATCCTCCCAGATAGAGACACCACTACATCCTCCCAGATACAGACACCACTACATCCTCCCAGATACAGACACCACTACACACACACCTCCAGATACAGACACCGCTACACTCTCCCAGATAGACACCACTACACCCCCCCAATACAGACACCACTACACCCCCCCCAGATACAGACACCACTACATCCCCCCAGATACAGACACCATTACACCCCCAGATACAGACACCACTACACCCCCAGATACAGACACCACTACACCCCCCCAGATACAGACACCACTACATCCTCCCAGATACAGACACCACTACATCCTCCCAGATACAGACACCACTACATCCTCCCAGATACAGACACCACTACACACCCCCAGATACAGACACCGCTACACTCTCCCAGATAGACACCACTACACCCCCCCAGATACAGACACCACTTCACCCCCCCCCAGATACAGACACCACTACACCCCCCCAGATACAGACACCACTACACCCCCAGCTAAAGACACCACTACACCCCCAGATACAGACACCACTACACACACACCCCCAGATACAGACAGCACTACACTCCCACAGATACAGACACCACAACACCCCCCCCAGATACAGACACCACTACACCCCCAGATACAGACACCACTACACCCCCAGATACAGACACCACTACACCCCCCCAGATACAGACACCACAACACTCTCCCAGATACAGACATCACTACACTCCCCCGAGATACAGACACAGCTACACCCCCCAGATACAGACACCACTACACCCCTCCAAATACAGACACCACTACACACCCCAGATACAGACACCACTACACACACCCCAGATACAGACACCACTACATCCTCCCAGATACAGACACCACTACACCCCCCCAGATACAGACACCACTACACCCTCCCAGCTACAGACACCACTACACCCCCCCAGATACAGACACCATTACACACACACCTCCAGATACAGACACCACTACACCCCCCCAGATACAGACACCACTACATCCCCCCAGATACAAACACCACTACACCCCCCCAGATACAGACACCACTACACCCCCTCAGATACACACGACTACACCCCCCCGATACAGATACCACTACACCCCCAGATACAGACACCACTACACACCCCAGATACAAACACCACTACACCCCCCCAGATACAGACACCACTACACCCCCCCAGATACAAACGCCACTACACCCCTGATACAGACACCACTACACCCCCACCCGATACAGACACCACTACACTCTCCCAGATACAGACACCACTACACCCCCCCCCGAGATACAGACACCACTACACCCCCCAGATACAGATACCACTACACTCCCCCAGATACAGACACCACTACACCCCCCGATACAGACACCACTACACCCCCCAGATACAGACACCACTACACACACCCCAGATACAGACACCACTACACCCCCCAGATACAGACACCATTACACACACCCCCAGATACAGACACCACTACACCCCCCCAGATACAGACACCACTACATCCTCCCAGATACAGACACCACTACACCCCCCCAGATACAGACACCATTACACACACCCCCAGATACAGACACCACTACACCCCCCAGATACAGACACCACTACATCCTCCCAGATACAGACATCATTACACACACCCCAGATACAGACACCACTACACCCACCCCCAGATACAGAAACCACTACACCCCCCCAGATACAGACACCACTACACCCCCCCAGATACAGACACCACTACACCCCCCCGATACAGACACCACTACACCCCCCCCGATACAGACACCACTACACCCACCCCCAGATACAGACACCACTACACTCTCCCAGATACAGACATCATTACACACACCCCAGATACAGACACCACTACACCCACCCCCAGATACAGACACCACTACACCCCCCAGATACAGACACCACTACACCCCCCCAGATACAGACACCACTACACCCCCCTGATACAGACACCACTACACCCACCTCCAGATACAGACACCACTACACTCTCCCAGATACAAACACCACTACACACACCCGAGATACAGACACCACTACATCCCCCCCCAGATACAGACACCACTACACCCTCAGATACAGACACCACTACACCCCCCCTGATACAGACACCCCTACACCCCCCGATACAGAAACCACTAGACCCCCCACCCCCAGATGCAAACACCACCACCCCCACCACACCCCCAAATGCAATTACCACCACACCCAAACACAATTTCCCTCCAGAAATTCAACCACCATCACAAATACGCTTACCACCCCCTCCCCCCCACAAATACACTTACCACCCCCTCCCCCCCACAAATACACTTACCACCCCCTCCCCCCCACAAATACACTTACCACCTCCACTTTCTCCCCACAAATATACTTACCTCTGGTTGCTGCCGCCGCAGCCACCAGGCCATGGCTCTCCCCAGCTGCTGCTGGATAATCCCACGCTCTGCCTGTCTCCCGCCAGTGTGCGCCAGAAGCAGAATCTGACTTTGGGGTGCAACCAGGTTGGAAAGAGAGACCCAGTGTGTGAAGACGAGGCAGCAGCTGAGGAGGGCCGGAGCCGGGGCCCGGTGGCGGAAATCTGAGGCCCGGCAGCTGGCCCTGGCCTGTGGTTGCTGCCGCCAGACCACAGCTCTCCTCAGCTGCTTCATCATTCCACGCCGGGACTCTCTCCAACTGGTGCGCACTGGAAGCTGGGTCAGGCTTGGCTATCGGCGCGCAGCAGTTGGAGAGAGAGGCCTGCGTGGGGCGAGGCAGCTGGGGAGAACCGGGGCCCATCAACGGCAACCAGAGGTTGGCCGCACAGCAGCTGGACCCAGAATTTGAGGCCGGGCCCAACTTTCAGTGCTAGCCGGCCGGGCCCCCACAGCCACCGGGCCTGGAACACTTGTCCCGGCTCTCCCCCCATGTCGGCTGCCCTGGGTACACACAGTGAGAGGATACTGATGCCTGAAGATAGTGTACTCTCACCGACCGGTCCTCAGTAAACTCCCGATCTGATAAGTATCCACTGTGAAGTGATACTGATCCCCAAGAATAGTGTCCCCCCACCCCCCAAGGTCCACCAGATACAGGGCATTGAGGAAGCTATACCAGAGATTGCCAATCTAACATTACTAAAGGACACAAGAATAAGTACCTCCCCAGTGTATGAGTGAGAGCTACCTAGGGGGTGAATCTTAAAAAGCCTAAGTAACTTCAAAGGGTAGAAGTGAGAGCTACCAAGGGAAGATGCACAGAGTAACTATATTGTTTTACACCAGTTAATATCTACGAGGAGATTGTCCATGTATGTGAAGCATTATCAATGGATGTGAATAAAGCTTTTTGTTTGTACTATAATAGTTCCTGGTGCCCGTCTTTGCTCTTTCTACATACACACGTCCAGCCTGCATGGATCCAGCACTGTGACAAGGTATGAGACACTGAGCACAGCCATGTATATAGTCTATCTGATGTAAACTCCTTAAGAGCCGGAACCTGTTACTAAAATTTCACAAGTTCGCCGAACCGATGCTTAATTCTTTTACCTGTCCGGGCGCCGTCTACCAGCATCTCCCGGCATCTTTTCCCTGCATATCTTGTCAATATGGCTGTGCGGCGTCAAATGGCGCCATGTTGCCATGCCAACGGGAATGCCACGTGATGTAACCGCATCACGTGACGTCCGTTGCTATGGCAATGAGACGCTACATGACATCACAATGTTACGCGGCATCTCATGGTCATGGCAACGCAGCGCCATGTGATGCCGCACAGCCATTGTGAGAAGATTTACAAGGGGAGCATGCTGGGAGTCGCCGCCCGCTACTTCCACCCAGGTGAAGGTGAGAACCAGTTATTAGAGTTTTAGAATCCCACCACTGATGTTAACTGATGTTAGTGAGGACAAACACTCCTGCCTGAACCCTGACCTGAATGGAGAAGTATACAATTATGATGATGTAACCATATATAACAGCAAAATCTATTAAGTAATTTATATAGCACTAGTTAATTTTCCTACAGAATATGCATGGTTTGCTATATACACTTCTCAATACAGATAATAGTTGGGGCAGGCTGCCGCCAAGAGGCTGCAATGCAGAATTTGATGCCTGAAAAAAATATAGGTGATTCATGTTGTTGATGCTTGGCCACACCACGTACTGGTATATTTAGTAACGCTGGTCAAAGATCTGGGTTTAAGGGAAGCTCAAGAATCCTATTGATCATTACATAAACCTGCTTCCAGAGATCAATAATCTCTGGGCTTTGCCACCAAATGTGCAGAATTACAACCTCTAAAACAAAGGTGATGCGTTTTTGTAAACCTTACTTGGTCAGTAAGGCGCAGGCATTAATGTCGACTGGGAGATCAAACATTTTCTCTAATACTCTCCCCAATGGGTTCTTCAACACATCCGTTGAGATACAATGTTTGCGATGGTTGTTGCTGAATTAACCCTGACTAATTGTTGTCATATGAATTGTTGCTACGTGTGTTGCGATACATTTCCCTGAACTAACCCTGTTCCTTAATTAATATACTACTCCTAATAGTAATACTAGTTCTGTTTTTGTATCGGCTATGTTTGGTATTTGATTGTTAAACTGTTTGATACTCATGGACACGGACACCTTCATGGTCTTCTGAGTTTCTCATTTGTTGATGAATCAAAGATCACCAGAATAACCATACTAATTTGTGAACGTTTTATTATACCCTTTGAAATATTGAATTATCGTTCATTACTTTTGATCAATGCGTTGGCAATATTTAAGGACATTTTAAAATTATGCTTATCGTGTGTTGGCTAATCTGCATGACAAAATTTGAATTATTAAGCCTTAACAATGAACCATAAGCACTTACCTTTTTATCTAGACCAATATTCGATGTTATGGATCAAGTATCCTATGTCAAGAAAATAATTTGCAAATATTTGGATCAAGTGGATCCATTTTAGGCAACATGAATGGCTTCCATAATATTGATTTAACATTCAACACACATAAAAACATTTAATATATTGTGTTGTGTATGTGTGTATACACTCCTGGCTAAGTGTTCTCTCCAAGAGTTGTGGAGTATATACTCTATTTTTTTATTATGGAAACCCTTATTTATCTTTATCATGGTTGATCTGGGATATTTGAGCCATTGTATCTATTTCTTTTCATTTATAATCATCTTTTGCATATATATGTTCCCTCTGACTTTACTTGATTTTATAATATTCTTTAGATGTAGTTTTCTTTAATACATCTTTATTTTAACAGAATACATTGTTTCTTTGTTGAGGATGACTACACTTTCGTGAGTAGTCCATTATAATATCCCCTCTTTCATTGTTTTGTTTGTACAGACAATCGTTATGCATATGTTTTTTCCTCCATATGTCCCGGTTGTTTCCCGGTTGCACATATTGTGCAGTCAGTGCGCATGCACCTAGGTTTGATCCGTTCTGGGTGTGCGTGCACTCACCAGCTGTGCGGGCTACCCCTGGTTGATGACGGCAGTTGTTCCGCATGACGGGTTGAGTGACGTCAAATCCGGTCGGGCTCATTATATAAGGTGCTGTGTATCGAGTATCGGTACTCTTTGATAAAGCCCTAAGGGCTGAAACGCGTCAGAGTGACAGGGGGTCCATTCCCCCTTTGTATCCAATTTTTGTCAATGACTAAATAAATATACTTTTTCATTTGGGCACAGTCCAGCCTCACATATACTTTTTGCACAAGCAGTGCCCACTGATCCTTTCTTCGTTGAGAGATTTCTGAATGCAGAATTTGATGCCTGAAAAAAATATAGGTGATTCATGTTGTGGATGCTTGGCCACACCACGTATTAGTATATTTAGTAATGCTGGTCAAAGATCTGGGCTTAAGGAAAGCTCAAGAATCCTATTGATCATTACATAAACCTGCTTCCACAGATCAATGATCTCTGGGCTTTGCCACCAAATGTGCAGAATTACAACCTCTAAAACAAAGGTGATGCGTTTTTGTAAACCTTACTTAGTCAGTAAGGCGCAGGTACCACCTAAAAAGTAATGTACAGCTATTTTCTTTAGCTAATGTTTTGATAGAGGAGTTTGCAATTGAGTCCCAAATCTCCTCCAAAGTTTCTATACCAAATGATTCATCTAGATCCTGTTCCCATTTTCTTTGTCGTTTTTACAGTAAAGTAAGGCGTTTTGATAGGAGTATTGAGATTAAGCCCTAACAGCTATAATAGAGTTATACTGTAATAGAGTTCTTGCATATACCGGTATATTCAAAATAGGTGTCAGAGGAAGAGAGGGAAGTTAATAGCAAATAAAAATACCACTTGTGGTGCATTTGCATGTCCTAGACAGGTCTGCAACCCTGTCTTTCCCCATTATCGCTTAGCAAACAGTGCTTCCGCTGCAGCCAGGGATTCTGGGTAATGATATCCAAATGAGAACAGTGTGTTCCTCTTTACTTCTTAGCCATTTTACGATGGACCCCTATGAGCCTGCCGTGTTACACAGATTTTCAGCACAGGCTGGGTTAAAAAAAAGTGCATAGTCAGTAAACCCACTCACACACAGCTATTTTGACCTTATGGGTCATAACAAGATATAATACATCTCTATATGAAGAAATGTAAAAATATAGAAGAAGCAGGGAAATAGCAAGAAAGCGTAACAACAGCAGCAAAGTTTCAGAGATGTAATCCGTTGTCAAGCTGATAAAGTACCTATATGTACCTTTTAATGCCCAAAATTCCCTCTTTCAGGGTCGCGTCTATGGGAGCATGCTTTCCCCCTTGTACGCATGACGCCAGAAAGGATAATCACCACGAGAAAAAACCTGATGACTTAACCACGCCACCATGCATCACGGAGCAGGTCACATCAACTTGGATTACTATATCAGCAGGGATCACAGCATAACCATGTAAATAGATACAGTATTTACTTCCCAACACTCGAGCAACAACAACAAAACGCCTACGGCAGCAAATCTGTTTCAAACAAAATGTATCAAAAAGACAATGTCCACACATAACTACAAACCACACATGTTCCTACACTGCACATCCTCTGCCTATTACCACTGTAAATCATCATATTACAAATTGTATATCATCTCTGACTTGCTGTACAGCTGCCACACCTGAAGAAGAGCCCCGTGAGGTTTGAAAGCTTGTACACTCTTCACTTTTGTTGGTCCAATAAAATGTATCATAATACCTAATTTTGCATTTTTTACATTGACAATGGCTATCATCATTTTTTTTTTGTCTGGAGAGATCTAAATAATGATTATAGTGATATTAGAGTTGTATTTGATGTCTTTGAAGGTTTTAACTCAGTTTGCTGTTCAGAGGTCTCTCAGCCAGAATATTTCAACGTATCCTACAGTCATATTTGAATGCAGAGTAATGGAATAGTGGGGTCGTATTAGTTTTAAGCGATATGAGTTTGCATTAAAATATAAATTAAACAGAGTCCCATATGCCTAATGAATTGATGGATATTGTTGGGTGAGTCTGAGCAGCCACCGTAGTACTTTGCAATAACAATAGGTGGTGCTAATGTGTTTTAACCTAAATTTCATGCCCAGTATTTTTAGGCTATTGCTGCGGTACAGTGCAGTATTGCTATTGTACTTATCTGTGTAATATAACCACCCTTATTTCCATAAACTCTTTCAATGCTAAAAAAAATACTTCAGTTGAATGACGCAGTCATTCTTTAAAAATACATTTTGAAATATTTATCACAGTAAATTAGAGAAATAACAAGGACGGGAAAATAATACAACCTTATTCCAATAATATAATCTTCTCCCACCAAAATCTTCTTCTGGCTGTCTCTTGTACAGTTTCACCTGTAACATAAGCAAGAAGAAATAGATAAATTAATCAAACTGTGCTACTGTATCAGTACACGTTTTAACTTTGATCAACCTTTATAATCTGTAATACAAGGATGAAAACTAAGATTAAAATGATGGCAAAACAATTGCACACCCCTTAACAATTACCCCTCTCCCCCCCCCCCCCCCCCCCACGGACTTAATAAAATGTAAAAAAAACTGTATGTATTAAAAATGTTAATGTTTCATCAATCAGTTTCAGTCATTGATAACGCCAGTCTACAGTCCTCAGATCCAGTAAAAGCGCATTAATTGTGTCTTTCACTGTTCTGAATTCTTCAGTAGTATATTTACACTGCTTCCTAAGGTCATCTAAAATAGCTCTCCTCAAAATTTTAAGACTAGCCTTCTTACCATGTGAGCCATCAAAGTTCACGTCTGGCCCACTCAGCATAACGTTGGAAAGGCACATGATGTTGGAATATTAATTGTGCAAATTGATGTGGCTGTCCCCGGCAGTGTGTCAGAAAAGAATGAAACTGGCACTCCAGCGGACTAAAAACGTATAGTGAAGGTTCAATACAAGGATCAACGTTTCACCCTGCAGCGCGTACCACATTTTAATCTGCTCTGTAACTGTTACATACGCCTATAATATATATTAACTCTAACTGTGCATGCAATGTCTTGTACATAATGTATTCCTTGTTCACTTGTGTAACTATGTATTGTTACCCTGTATTATTTGTCATCATAACTCTGTGCCCAGGACATACTTGAAAATGAGGTAACTCTCAATGTATTATCCTGGTAAAACATTTTATAAATAAATATAACAAATAAATATCATTCCAAATTTTTCTGGGGTATTGTGGAAAGGGGGATGTTATCTACTTGATCCCATGGACTAAGAAACAGGTGTGTTTACGCCTTTCTAGTTCAGGTGCCACAGGTGCGCTTTGGCAAACAGGCACAGGTAACTGCTCCAGGATGCCACTTTCTTTCAGGTCATCATTCTCAGTAGCATGGGGATCACAGGCACAATGTCATTGTCGATGAATGAGCAGGATGGTATGTACGTGCTGGATGGGATTCTTACCTTGCTTGGAGTCACATTGGGGGTGGGGTGGGGGGAGAAGAGGCTTCCTTAAGATATCGAGGTCTCTCTTGCAGCAGTCTATCAACAAATAGAGACAGTCCATACGCCTCACCATATGGTCCACCCTCTCTAAAATAAAGTTACATTTTTTTGTCCATTTTGTTTACATTAAGTCCAGTATTTGCTCCTGCTCAGGTGCCTGTGCATGATCAGTGGCAGGTCTGCTCACGTGTGCAAGGTATACAGGCATAACAATTGTAAAAAAAAAAAAAACACTTGACAATGAAATGCTATCCCTGAAGAAGGCACTAGTTACAGTTAAACTGGAGTTTGGTCTTTGGTGGGGTGCCTTGGGTCCGTGATGCTGTGAGTTGGGTCTGTAGTGGGGTGCGCTGAGTGCAAGTTGGGGTGAGCTGATTATGGAGTGGGGTGTGATGGGTCCGAGGTGGGGTGAGCTTGGTTCCATGGTGATTAGGGTGCAGAACTTGCTTTCCTGAGAAATTGAACAACTACGGTTCTCTTCTTCTTCCAGATTGGTCCTAGAGCCTTGCCCTTTGGAGTTTTGGGTGCTGCCGGGTTTTGTTTTCCAACGTTAGTCTTTTAACAAGAGTTTTTAGGGTCACGGGTCATCTGGTATTATAGGTGTAACTCGCCCCCACCCCCGCTCCATGTTAGGGTTACTATATGGGTTAAAAGGAGTTAGATACTAAACACCTGCCCCTCTTGGTAAGGTGTTCAACAATGACCAGGCAGAGGCTTAGCTCTGCCCCTTTTCTGTCCAGAGACAGGGGGTGAGGGGAAGGTGATAAATAGGAGAGCAGAAGGATTCCAACTGCCAAATGCTGGGAGGAGAGACCAGGGAAGAATCTCAACTGTAAATAGTTACATTGGGGTAGGAGTCCCCTTTATTGTTTTCAAGAGCAGGGAAGTATACTTTAAAGTAAGGCCATTAGTAAAGGACGTTGGAAAAGTAAATGTTTCCACAGGGGAGATCAGTTTTCATTAGGGGTTACCCTATCGGTAGCCCTAGGATTCATCTGAAGTCAGGATCATCTGGAGTTATGACACAGTACCTTCATCAGGATAGGAAAGAATAAAGTGCAGTGCTAGTATGAAGAATTACCCCCTGCTATCTCAGTACCAGAGGACTGCATGTGAGGTGAGCAGGGTAGTATAAAGAGTAATGAACAGGCATAACAATTGTAAAAAAAAACAAACAAACACTTGACAATGAAATGCTGGCCCTGAAGAAGGCACTAGTTACAGTTAAACTGGAGTTTGGTCTTTGGTGGGGTGCCCTGGTTCTTCTTTTTTACAAGTTATATTTAGGACAGGGGGGGGGGGAAGGGATACAAAAGAAAAAATAGGTGCCGCCAGAGGCAAGGTAAGTCAGGTTTACAGAGGCCCTGTTGCTCCCCCGGCACTTAATTTAAATGCCTTCGGGAAGCGCGCGGGGCCTCTGTAAACCCTGCGCCCCCCGCAGTCAGTCTCGCACCCCCCCTGGGGGTCGCGCCCCCCAGTTTGCACACCGCTGAGATAGCAAGCCAGATGTGGTGGATGACAGATTAAAACAGATGAACAAGAGATTTAAAGCGAGGGGGCACCCTACACCTGAACTAAATGAGGAACTGCATAGAACTAATGTCCTGTACCGAGAAGCTCTATTACTACCTAAAATGTTGAACCGTAAACAGATTCTATTTGTTAGTACATATAGTATGGCCAGTCCTACTAATAGTAGGATGATAAGAAAACACTGACGTTTAGTTCATTCAGATCCCACATTACGTAAGGTACTGACAGTCCGCCACAAATAGCCTATAGAAAGACTTCAACTATGACAGATGCTCTTGTAAAAGCCAACTTGGGACCTACAAAGCCCCTGGGGACACATTTTAAGGGAGCTTCCATTAAGGGTACTGTCTCTTGCCTTTTATGTGCCCAGTGTGGGAATGTCCAGAAGGGGCAGACATTTACACACCCATACACAAGGCATAAATACAACATTACGAACTATACCATATGTAATATATATTTGATATAGACTGTGGGATGCTCAAAAGAACCATAAACAGACAAAATATCACTTAATGATTTAAGAGCATGGTACTTTTAAGTAACAGGTATACAGTATACAATAAAGCTGGTGAATGTCCCATAACAGCACACCTAACTGGAATAACTCCCACCTGCAAAAGTGGGGACTTAAACACAATCCTGTGTCCAGAAAATGAATGGTGTGTGTAAATGAAAGGGTCAAAAACCTTTTATAAGCTTGATTGAAGAAATCAAAGGACTCGCGTAATGAGACGTAGTCCAAATCATTTTCCAGATGTCCTCAAGTATTGTGTGCAAATCCGCTGTCAAGGTAAATTGGATGAAGAGAGAAAATAGCAGAGCACTACTCATGTAAAAAAACAGGAGAATAGCATATCCCAATGTGGTTAAACATGAAAAAGATTTATTGGATCAAAGCATGACAAGGGCTGGAGGCCCACACTGACATGTTTCGCTCCAACAGGGCGCTTTATCAAGGCTATAAACTAGCACATACTCACTGGAGCTTTATATACGCTCCAGACGCGCTGTGACTGGCAATCCACGTTGAAGCAGGAGAAACTTCCAACAGCATCAGGTGTGTGACGTCAGCGTGTCTGTGACAAACCTGCTCCGGTGAGCAAACAAAGCATACAACACTCACTATAAAACATATAAAAAAGCAAAATAAATTCCAAGCAAAATAAATTCCAAGATAGAGGTTCTGTAGGTGCCACCCAGCATAGAAGAGAAGGTTAAGGTAGTCAAATCTCCTTAATGCTGGGAAAGATTAAAAATGTACATGCATACAAATGTGCAGAAAGTCACAAAATGAAGTGCAAATATTGTATTTTATATATTCTATTTTGATATATCATGACCAAAGCCATAAACATATAACCAAGGTCATGATACCATCAATAACGATATATCAACATAAAAATAATAATGAAAATAGTAGTACCCTGACAACCTGGTCAGGAACTACAACTCTGCCTTATCCTCCTCTCGATCTACATGCCCCGCTTTCTCTCTGCCGTCCTCGCACTTCTAACCCCAGGCCCTGGCTAAATTCCCACACGCGCCTGCTGCGTTCCTCCACTTGTTCCTCTGAATGCCTCTGGAGGAAATCTCATACTCTCGCAGACTTCCTTCACTACAAATTTATGCTATCCTGTTTCAACTCTGCCCTCTCTCAGGCTAAACAAACCTACTTTTCTTCACTAATCAACACACACAAGTCTAACCCACGCCGACTCTTCTCTGTCTTTGACTCTCTACTCAGACAACCCTCAGCTGCCTCTTCTTCTTCCTCCATCTCACCTCAGGACTTTGCTGACTATTTTAAGGAAAATAAAGGAATGTCGGTCTGTAAAACAGGCCAAAGTATACGGTGCTCGAAAAACAATATTGGCGGTGTAAAGCTGGAACAAACGCTGTAGAGTAAGAGTATAAGTCCAATGGTTTGTAGGTCTAAGTCTGTGTGTCTGTGTGTTGGATTTCATAGACAAATGCCTCTAATAGAGTGAGAGTATAAAGTTATATCAATAACTGGCTGATTACATTCAGCACTATTACGTTGCAGCTTCTTTACTCACGGCACAGCAGACTGGCGATGCAAAATCAAACCAGAGCCCCAATCCTCCACGATGAGTGGCAGTTCCCCTGCGGAAATCCCAGAGGTAGGTAAGCGCGACGTCAGCTGTAGTACACGATCACCAGGTAATGGTCAGGCAATCCCGCCGACTCCGTAATACCCCACGTGATATCGGCGCCGTCTGTATGCGCATCCTTCTCAGTTCAGGCACCGCTGGTATCCTCCAAGGGATGGGTTGCCGCACACCAAAGCAGCTGGGGCGGGGCGTCAGTGAAAATGCAGAGATAACCTTTAGGCAGCGTTTCCAGACCGGTGTGCATCCAGGTGGGTAATCAGCAATATCTTTGTCCAAGTAGGAACCGGAGCACAGCCACACCAGTGTAATATAGGACACGAAAGGTTCTTTCAACGATTATTTACTAAAAGAGCATATGGACAGACATCCTAATAACACTCTGACATGTTTCACACACAGGGCGCTTAATCTTTGATAAGTCAATAAATCGTTGAAAGAACCTTTCGTGTCCTATACTACACTGGTGTGGCTGTGCTCCGGTTCCTACTTGGACAAAGATATATTTTAAGGAAAAGGTGGAAGCCATACGTCAGAACATCCCCTCTGTTGCCTCCTCCCATCCCACACCGCTTCCTAACTCTCCTCCTGCCTTCCTTGACTCTTTTTCCATTGTCTCAGAGGAGGATGTGTCACTGCTGATCTCCTCTTCTCCATCTACCACCTGGCCTCTTGATCCCATTCCCTCCCATCTCCTAAAACCTCTTGCTCCTACTATAATCCCTACACTCACACACATTTGTAACTCTTCCCTCTACTCTGGTACCTTCCCTCCTCCTTCAAACATGCAACAGTTATACCATTACTCAAAAACAGTAAGCTTGACCCTACCTGTCTTTCTAACTATCGACCTTTCTCCCTCCTGCCTTTTGTCTCTAAACTTCTTGAACGTCTTATATTCTCTCGTTTGCTCCACTTTCTCAACACCCATTCTCTCCTAGACCCTCTACAATCTGGCTTCCGCACTGCTCACTCCACTGAAACAGCCCTCACTAAAATAACTAATGACCTCCATGCTGCCAAAGATAGAGGTGATTACACTCTGCTCATATTACTTGACCTCTCTGCAGCATTTGGCACCGTGGACCACCCTCTTCTCCTTTACATTCTCCATACTCTTGGTATTCGTAACAAAGCTCTATCCTGGATCTCCTCTTAGCTCTTCCATCGCACTTGCAGTGTATCTTTTGCTAACACCGCCACCTCCTCTATCGATCTCTCTGTGGGGGTAACCCAGGGCTCTGTCCTGGGACCTCTTCTCTTTTCTCTGTACACACTTTCTCTAGGTGACCTAGTCACGTTTCTTGGGTTTAAATATCACCTCTATGCTGACGACACACAAATTTATCTTTCAATCCCTGACCTTACACCTGCTGTACAGACCAAAGTTTCTGAATGTCTCTCTTCAATATCATCCTGGATGGCCATCCGCCGACTTAAACTCAACATGGCTAAAACAGAGCTCCTCATACTTCCTATCAAACCTGGCCCTACCACCTCCTTCCACATTACTGTTGGAAGTACCATCATTCACCCAGTAGCCCAAGCATGCTGCCTAGGGGTCACACTCGACTCCTCTCTCACATTCGCCCCTCACATTCAAAACATATCTAAAACCTGTTGCTTTTTCCTCCGCAATATAACAAAGATACGTCCTTTCCTCTGTTACTCGACTGCTAAAACTTTGACTCAGGTCCTCATTCTCTCCCGTCTTGATTACTGTAACCTCCTGCTATCCGCCCTTCCTGCCTCTCACCTGTCTCCCCTACAATCTATCCTAAACGCTGCTGCCAGAATTACTCTACACTTTCCTAAATCTGTCTCAGCGTCTCCCCTGCTGAAATCACTCTCCTGGCTTCCTATCAAATCCCGCATCTCACACTCAATTCTCCTCCTCACTTTTAAAGCTTTACACTCTTCTGCCCCTCCTTACATCTCAGCCCTAATTTCTCTCTGTGCACCATCCTGACTCTTGCGTTCTGCTCAAGGATGTCTTCTCTGTACCCCCTTTGTATCTAAAGCCTTAAACCTTTCTGACTGCCCCACACCTCTGGAATGCCCTTCCCCTCAATATCCGACTAGCACCCACTCTATTCACCTTTAAGACCCACTTGCTTAAAGAAGCATATGAGTAGCACCTTGGCAAATAATATACACATGATACATAAGCCTTGGCCCCTTGCATACGCACTTACACTCCCACTGTCTCTGTACGTTCTCCCTACCTACCACTTAGATTGTAAGCTCTTCGGAGCAGGGACTCCTCTTCCTACTACTCAGGTGTGTATACAAATGCAAACAATATGTGATCTTGTACACCTTGATAAACTGCTGTTGCATGAAACGCGTAAGTGCGTTCATGTATTGCTTGAAGCTTGCAATTAAATTTTGATCTGCTATTTTGGAGTTTTGCTTTGGATTTTTTTCCTTCTCTTCAAAGGTGAGAGTCGCTGGCTGTGCTCTGCTTTGCACATTACTACCTAGGATCTTCTACACGGACGGATTGCACGTCGCAGATGCTGTGTATGTCCCCAGAAGTCAACAGGTAAAGGGCCTGAGTGCCCTATAATTCTTCCTGTTTGTAATGGACATTGTTTTACATATTATATACTGATTGGGTGTTTTTTGGTGTGTCCATTTCTGTGATTGTCAAGTGGACACCACTAGGCACATACCCCTCTCAGTTACTGTCAGTGATCATTCTGTGGACATTACACTTACATCTGGACTTTAATGGAATAAATGTTTCACAGATAGGACCATATCTGATTGTTTGAGCACCACATTTAACTACTCAACTGTAGTCAGGGGGATAGTAATCTCGCACAGACAACCTAGACGGCCCTATCGGGTGAATGGTCTGGAGACACAAAGGCTATTGCTGTTCTAAGACGGCCCTAAGGCGGGTAGTTGAGATGCCTAGAAGGGGGTGTACATGGGAGCCCCAGGAGCCACTGAAGGAAGGGTCTGCGATACTGGCAGCCTAGAGGGGAGACGTAAGGGTACTGCATAGGGAAGAAGCCCAGAGTACTAGCAGCCAGTAGCCAGACTAAAGAACCACAGAGTGCTTATGATGGACTAAAATCGTGTGCAGCGTATCGAGATGGAGCTTTGATAGCCTGGGGTACAACCTACTCTTGATAAGACTGCTAATCTATATGCTGCAGAGACCACGGGAAATTGATTCCCGTAAGAATCGCAACTCCTGTGGGGTCAGAGAAGGGACTGTGCTCAAGGTGGAGGTTCCATTGTTGGGGGGGGGACAGAGAGAGAATGGGGGAGGGAAGCGAGAATGGGGGGAGGGTGCGAGAAAATGGGGGGGGGATAGAGAAACGGGGGGGAAGGTAGAGAGAGAATGGGGGAGAAGGTAGAGAGAGAATGGGAAGAGGTAGAATGAATAATACTGCATCAATGGTGACACTATGAGATAAATATCATTATAAGATTCATTTTTTAGAAATGTCACTTGTTGTATTAATAATTTTTTGGTCCCGGTTTTTCATTTTCAAAATCTGGTCACCCTAGTGATAGCTAATCTGACAGACTGCATCCGGCAGAAGACTGCGGTTAAACTGTTAGTGCAGAGAGTAGTAATAAACCTGTTCCTGTTTTGCAATATACCTCATGCCTTGTGTGTAACCTTACTGGGGACGCTGCGCTGCTAAGTAAATGTGGGGTATGAACCCCAGAAGCCTGTTCCTGTGTCCCCACTACCATCGGTGGACGACTCAGCCCTCCTGTTGCCAGCAGGTACCATACACCCTGTAATGGCCCCTATCAGCGATTGGGTGGGGGAAACACTGTTACATGTAAACTCTTACTGAGTTGGAGTCATTGAATGTTGGCACCAGCAATGTGATACACTTCAGTGGAGTCTCACTGATACAAATCAGTACTTTTTTAATTAAATGGCATTCCTTTTTGGCCTAAAATCCCCCACACCTCAATGATTTCAGCCCTAGAAGTGTCTGACATCTCTCTGAACACATTACTGCAAACTGCATATCACTGCGCCATGCTGCCAGGCCTGGGAAGTACAAGCACTGGGACTAAATTACATCGCCATAGTCACCACGTGACCGAAACGCACACCTTGCCAACCGCTTTCCTCTTTCTGTCCCTCGTCAGCCGCCGTCTAAGAGGAAGGGGCGGGGCCAGTGCAGAGCTGTTTCCTGAATCCTGCCCGGCTGTGTGTGGAAGGGCACTGTGTCAGGAGCGGAGGTGAGTGGCGGGCGTGTCCGGTGCAGGCCTCAGGCGGCGGGTCACCGGTTATGGCGGCGCCCCCCCTCGGGTTATTCTCTACAGTGCAGATCTGCGGTGTCCTCCTGACGTGTCTCGGGGAGGGATGTGACATAGGCTGGTGTGTGTCGGGGCCGGTGGTGTGTCAGTGTGACCGGGGAGCACGGGGTGATACTGAGGGGTCAGTGTGTGGTGCAGCTGCTTTCTGCCTCACCGGGGACGGGCAGCTCCATCCCAAGGTCACCCGGTCACTGTGACCTCCAGTGTGTGTGTGTGTGTGTGTGTGTGTGTGTGGTTATCTGGCAGGGGACTCTCGTGCTGTCTGCATCTAAAATCCGCCTGAAATCTCAACTCTTCCATTTCATCTAATACAAATTAGTCTTGACCATTATTTTGTTGCCAACGAAGAAGGGAACAAACATACAGAACAGAGATTCGGGATCAGTATGTTGTATGATCTCAAACAAGAGGGGAGGAAGTCACACTTCTTCCGAAGAGCTGACAGTCTCTTGATGTTGGCTTTAACCCTTTTGCTGCCAGTAGGGTCTGTGCTGCATTGCAGAGCTGTGCCGCCGGCCCCTCTGGCAGTGTGTTACGTGTCGGTGTGTTTGCTGCACTGCTCGGTGGGCTGTAGGTTTCAGTAGCTGCATTAATCCTGCGGAAGTGTAGGTTAAACTCGGGCATCTTGTCATGTATTTGACCAACAGGAATTACTTGTAGATGTAATTTTAAAGATATTTAGAAACATCAAAAGAATCTTATGTGCACAGGAAGGGCTGTGAGGTTTTGAGGGCTGGTCCATTATTATGCTCCATATTGTACTGTATAAATAACATGTATAGTAACGATACATGAAATGCAGACGGTTAGCCTGGTTTGTATGATACCACTGTATATATTGGTCTCCTGTCCTTGATCAGTTGCATTAGTTACACTACCTGCAACTGGCTCAGGTCACCTTTGTGGGCAAGGGAGGTTTGAGGCAACTTGAATACAGAAATCAACAAAATAAATACAATGCCGCTTATTTACAATTGAACCTCCTAATTGTTATACAGAGCATTGCTTTTGTCACTTCAGTGCACTTAAAGTTGGGGCAGTAACCCAGAATTTTAAAAAGAAAATGGTGCAAGGGTTTGATATTTCCAATGTGTTGTGGATTGTAGTATTTGGTTTATCACCTGTACAGTGAATAGACTTATCACAGGATTCAAGAACAGAATCCACAGTATGGGAGTTTTAATGGATCAACAAATTTCTTCTTAATCACACAAGTCTGATTAAACTGTTATTCCCAATTCATGAGATGAGGGTGTTCTGGTGCATACAGTAGCTTCTTCAGACTACCCTTGGTCGTTAACTGAGTCAATGGGTATATTTGCCTTTGATACGCCCAATGATGACTAAAGGGACCATCTCGTGTGGAGATCTGATGGAATAAACTTCCTTAGTTGAAGACATTCCTTTCTTTTTTGTGCAAGGCAAGTTGACATGTAATATACACTGTGTTCACATTTCATAAATATTTTTTGTGTTCCATGGCATTATTGGCTTATTTTCTTTGCGAATAGGTGTGAGGATCTATCGTTTCTAGAAACTAGCTTCTTCCAGGATAATCCCTTTAGAATATCTTGACCGTGTGGCTGCCTGATTAAACTATTAATATATCTTTATTATAGTTACAGTGAGTCCTTGCTTACCGACGGATGCCTTATCCAAAGCCGCATAATGCAGTCCGCCGGATCCACTTATCCGCCGGTCACCGCCGCAATTAATATTGGCCCGTTAACCGACGGCGATTTGCAGGACGCATTCCGTCGGATAAGCGAGGGACCGGCTGTATAGGTTTCTCTTTGTCATATATGAAATGACTCTCCAGTTGTGAACTTAAATTAAAAGCAATTTCCAACACTTCTCTTGTATGTCTTTTCAAAGATTTTTAGCCTTGTACAGTACTGTTAAATTAATTTGAACCAATTAGTTTTTTTTTTCTTTATTAATCTTGAGATTGCCCATGCATGATATTTTATATTTATCCATCTGCTATGGTGGTTGCAGCTACTGTCCATAGAATCATTACAATTCACTTTTTTGTCTTGTCTGTATTTTCCTGAACCCCAATGGATAAAACTAAATCTAAACTCTTGATCAATACCCTTGCTCATCCTTGACTGCATTTTTTTTTCTCAATTCGGCAAAGATCTTTTTGAGTTGAGGTGATCAGATTGTAAAAATATTTATAATCTCGCATTCTATGTTTTCAGCTGCAGAAAAAAGTCACCATGTCGTCTGCTCTACTGACGAAACCTCAGATGAGAGGCCTTCTGGCCAAGCGTTTACGATTCCACATCATAGGGGCCTTTGCTGTTTCTCTAGGAGTTGTTGCTTTGTATAAGGTAAGGCACTTCAATTCTTGATATTAAAATAATTTACTCCACTCGTAGGTAGTACTGTACATCTTGACTGTAAATAATTGTTCCCTATTAGAGATTGGGTGTCAATAAAAATGATGTAAAAGTGCAATCGGATTTTATTTAGAAATATCCCAAATATCTATTACTGAGCAGATCCAAAACGAGTCCTTAGCTTGGAAATCATTGTTCTGAATATTTTTAAAATATGGAACTACACCTAGTGGTCCAAAATATGCTACTGCAAAACCGATATTTGTATCCTATACACCAGGGGTGCGCAAACTGGGGGGTGGGAGATTATTCTGGGCGGGGGGGGTGGGGGCGCTGACTGTTGCACAGGCCCCGCACTCTTCCCCCACGACATTTAAATTAAATGCCGGGGGATCGCGTGAGGCCTCTGCAACCTAAACTTAACGAGATTCAGGTGACTGTGATGCGTCGCCATGGCAACGCGGCGTCATTTGACTCCATGGCAAAGCGGCGTCAAATTACGCTGCAGGGTCACGTGACGTCACATGACTCTGTGGCATCACTTGACGCCGGGAACATGGGGGGGGTGAGCACTAAGGGCAGCTGGGAGGGGGGGTGCGCAGCTGCAAAAGTTTGCGCACCCCTGCTATACACCAGTGGTTTTCAACACTCACTTTTTTTTTCTTTTTTTTTTTAAATAAGGAAACCTATACTTATATTGGGAAATTCTGAGCAACACCAACCCTCTCTAATAGCGGATCTGAAAATTGCAGGGAACCAGAGTGTTCCTAGGAACCTTGGTTGAAAAACACTGCTCTATATGCTGTGTGTGGTTTATTGCTATGGTCTCAATTGAAAGAGGTGATACACCTGTGCCCTCCGACTAAATTTCCATAGGGCCAGACTAAAAAGCATTGTGAATAGAAAGAGCTATATTTTCTCTAATAGAAAGCACTGTAGGCGATAAAAGTATGTATACCACAACATCATTTTACATAATTTTAGGGAGGCGTAGTTGTGAGTAAAGACCTATTCAGGGGAACCTGGTTCAATTCCTGGTGTCAGTTCCTTTTGACCTTGGGCAAGTTACTTTATCTCCTTGTGCCTCAAGCACCAAACACACAGATTGTAAGCTCATCTGGGCAGGGACTGTCTGTACAAATTCCTGTGTTGCGTACTGCGCACTGTACTGTAATTGTGAAACGCTTTGAGCCCCATTGAGAGAAAAGTGCTATATGAAATAAACAGGATGATCCAAACGAGGAAAAAGCGGAGCACTGTGAGAAACAAGTGAAGGGGGCTACGAACCTTGCAATGGTAAAAAATCCTTTATTAGTCCAGCGACATCAGGGGAAGATATATGAACAGCTGTTCATATATCTTCCCCTGATGTCGCTGGACTAATAAAGGATTTTTTTAACATTGCAAGGTTCGTAGCCCCCTTCACTTGTTTCTCACAGTGCTCCGCTTTTTCCTCGTTTGGATCATCCTGTCTATACATCCCTTCAGCGTGATCCTCGTGGACTAACTTGGACAGATTGCAGATCATATCTGTTGTAAGTACGCCCATATTTCTTCTTCACTTGGAGACTGTGTATTAGAAGTGACTCTAGGGAGTTAGTCCAGGACTTTTGACAGGATGGTGTGTTCATATACATTCTACTCCTGTATATCCCCAGGACACATTGATTATTGACTCCTTACCTCTGAGTGTACATATATACACACCAACACAGTGGCACTCACTCTAACCTACATGGTTGCTGTTAATCACAAGTGTTCTACATTCTGAGGATGTTGTCATATGAAGCTTGAGCACTGACACAGAGAATTCTGTTTCCCAATCACTGTATCTATATGAAATAAAGTTGTTTGTTTTAAAAGACTTGCCGCTGCTTACAAAATAGTGACGTATGGTCATTTTGAACATTTCCACCATATTGTATTATCTTTGCTTTATGGAAACCTTGCACACGTTGCTTAAACAAATGAAATCAAACCAGACAGGTCAAGAGCCACACAGGCCGTTCGGGGGATGGATTTGGCCCATTGGCTGCCTGTTGAATAGCCCTGGGATACACGAAGGATGTGTAGTTTTCATTTACACAATAGGAATTGTAATATGCATGCCTTCAAATTTCAGTTTGGTGTCGCAGAACCGAGGAAAAAGGCATATGCTGATTACTACAAAAACTATGATGCCATGAAAGAATTTGAAACCATGAGGGAAACTGGAGTATTCCAGAGTGTGCGACCGAAAGGAGAATAAATTGAGCTCCCATTTCCAGGTAAAGTGAAACTTGTGAAGCAAATGTGTGAGCGCTCCGTACTCTACATATGTAATGTTCTTACTGAAAAAAAATCCGCATTCGGTAAGGCAGCTTTCTATATAATTGATGTGTCCACCTAATGGACAAGAAGTTGTAATATTTTGTTTTATAGTGTATACAGTGCTATTTTTTGCACTAGACAAGTGGTTTACAACTTTTTGTTTTGTTAAGGAACCCTATGTGAAATTCTGAGGAACCCCTCTACCTCCCCCCCAACCCTCTCTAATAGCAAGTCTGTATCAGATGCATTGTAAAGAACCACAACCCCCTCTAATAGTGCATCTGAGATCAGAAGCACTGTAAATTATTCTGTATTTAATACAATTTTTTTCAAATGACCAGAAAATGTCAGGGATGCCTGGGGAACCCAAGGGTCACTAGGAACCCTAGTTGAAAAACACTGGCATAGATGCAAAACATCCTTGGTTTAAAAGCTTCTAATGTTAGTTAGTGGTTTGTTATAAAGGAGATAGAATATTGAACTCTTGCGATTCACTTGTTATGAAGGTGAAGCGTAGAATCTATAAACGGAGAAATAAATGAAAGCGATATCAAATGGAGACTACGTGACTTGCCTCTAATTTCTTGCATGTGGATGCATACAAATATGATGGCCTGTTTACACACCTGCTGTAAATGGTGCTATGCTTGACGGTGTATACTGTGCTCACATTTTTATTCTCTGCAAGACAGCCCCTCTGTGCAGTCATAAGTGTATTTCCAAATTATTATTTTTGTATAATGCCAATTAAAACGGCAGTGCGTTACAGGGGAAAATGTATGCAACAAGTAACACTATAATAACACTGGGAGATGAGCTCCAGCTTTACATTTATTTTTGGCTGAGGTTAAATAAAGGTGCAGTTCCTCATCTTATACTAGTCCATTTAGTTTGAGGCAAGTTTCTATAATCTCTTTTTGTGTCTAACATCTGAACAGGTTTTCAGACTATACAACCATTGTATCAAATCGGTATTAAATGAATACCATGCATTTAAAAAATCAAACACAAAACCCCGCTGTTTTCAAAATGTTAAATACAGAATCAAATGTTTTTAATGCTGGTTTTATTATTTTTTTTTGCAGGTGGATTCTGAAGCCTGCTTCCAAATATCCTTTCACATTGATTATATGCTGGACATACAGTACCTAATGTATTACAGTAAATAAAATGCTGTCAAATCCAGTTGAATTCCTCTGAAATATTTTTAATTTCTGTGTAAATGTGCTTGAATATAAATCTGTAAGAACTACTGCATTTGGCATTTATTTAAGTTAGAAGTTTGAAATGAAATGGATGTCGCTGAAGAACTTGACTTCTTCATTCTTTCTTTTTATTTTTGTATTCAACGGGCAGTGATGGATATACAGTGTATTGCCATTGAGCCATAATTCTTTTATTTGTACCTGCGTTTGAAGGCTTTTCCACTAGTGCTCCAAGGCACTTCCCATAGGCCTTCCCAAATTACAGAAACATTTGATACATCTGGGAAAGAATAGGGATTAAAGCAGGCGTATATCAATGTGGTTAAAGTAATGTTACAGGTTCAATTAAATATGGCAGAGGATATACATTTTGTTTGCAGATTAAACATTTGGTGTCCCTAGGTCAGGGGTGAGCAAACTTTTTATGCCGAGCCCCCCTTTTTATCCATGAAATTTCTCGGGCCCCCCCTGCCTGATGTAATCAAAATCACATGACGTCAGCGCACGTGAGCTGGTTCAGCCATTGAGGGCGAACCAGCTTTGTAACGCCCCCGCCACGCGTCTACAAAAAAAGTATTTATAGCACAAATTACATAACTTAAAAATAAATATTATAATATTTGTCTAATAGCGTTCCCATTTCTGCTGTATTATTAATCTCTCTCTTCCCGCCACATTAGAACACCTCAGGACCTCTCTAACCTCTTCCAGTCTCTCCCTGTATTTCTCACTCCCCCTCCAGTCCCTCTCTATTCCTCCCCTCAGTGTCTCCCCCTCCCCCCCCACTCTCTTTCCCTCCCCCCAGTGTGTCTCTTTCTCCCTCCCCCCATTGTCTCTCACTCTCTCCCCTCTTCCAGTCTCACACTCCTCTTCCAGTCTCTCCAACTCCCTGTATTTCTCACTCCCCCTCCAGTCCCTCTCTATCCCTCCCCTCAGTGTCTCCCCCCACTCTCTTTCCCTCCCCCTGTGTTTCTCTCTTTCTTTCTCCCTCCCCCTAGTGTCCCCCTCCCTCCATTGTCTCTCACTCTCCTTCCAGCCATTGCCTCTCCCTCCCCCCAGTGTCTCTCTTGCACTCTCCCTCCAGCCATTGTGTCTCTCTCCCTCCTGCCAGTGTCTCCCTCCCTCCCACCAATGTCTCTCTCATCCCCATCCCCATGTAGCTCTTTCACCCCCCCTCCCCATGTCACACTCACTCTCACCCCCCTCCCCATCTCACACTCTCACCCCCCTCATGTCACTCACACCCTCCCCATGCCTCAGTCTCACACTCACTCCCCCATGTCCCAGTCTCACACTCACTCCCCCATGTCCCAGTCTCACACTCACTCCCCCATGTCCCAGTCTCACTCTCCCACCCCCCCATGTCCCAGTCTCACTCCCCCCCCATGTCCCAGTCTCACTCCCCCCCCCATGTCCCAGTCTCACTCCCCCCCCCATGTCCCAGTCTCACTCCCCCCCCATGTCCCAGTCTCACTCCCCCCCCATGTCCCAGTCTCACTCCCCCCCCATGTCCCAGTCTCACTCCCCCCCCATGTCCCAGTCTCACTCCCCCCCATGTGCCAGTCTCACTCCCCCCCATGTGCCAGTCTCACTCCCCCCCCATGTGCCAGTCTCACTCCCCCCCATGTCCCAGTCTCACTCCCCCCCCATGTCCCAGTCTCACTCCCCCCCCATGTCCCAGTCTCACTCCCCCCCATGTCCCAGTCTCACTCCCCCCCCATGTCCCAGTCTCACTCCCCCCCCATGTCCCAGTCTCACTCCCCCCCCATGTCCCAGTCTCACTCCCCCCCCATGTCCCAGTCTCACTCCCCCCCCATGTCCCAGTCTCACTCCCCCCCCATGTCCCAGTCTCACTCCCCCCCCATGTCCCAGTCTCACTCCCCCCCCATGTCCCAGTCTCACTCCCCCCCCATGTCCCAGTCTCACTCCCCCCCCATGTCCCAGTCTCACTCCCCCCCATGTCCCAGTCTCACTCCCCCCCATATGTCCCAGTCTCACTCCCCCCCATATGTCCCAGTCTCACTCCCCCCCATATGTCCCAGTCTCACTCCCCCCCCATGTCCCAGTCTCACTCCCCCCCCATGTCCCAGTCTCACTCCCCCCCATGTCCCAGTCTCACTCCCCCCCCCCATGTCCCAGTCTCACTCCCCCCCCATGTCCCAGTCTCACTCACCCCCCCCCCCATGTCCCAGTCTCACTCACCCCCCCCCCATGTCCCAGTCTCACTCACCCCCCCCCATGTCCCAGTCTCACTCACCCCCCCCCCCATGTCCCAGTCTCACTCACCCCCCCCCCCCATGTCCCAGTCTCACTCACCCCCCCCCCCCCATGTCCCAGTCTCACTCACCCCCCCCCCCCCATGTCCCAGTCTCACTCACCCCCCCCCCCCATGTCCCAGTCTCACTCACCCCCCCCCCCCCCCCATGTCCCAGTCTCACTCACCCCCCCCCCCCCCCCATGTCCCAGTCTCACTCACCCACCCCCCCCCCCATGTCCCAGTCTCACTCACCCCCCCCCCCCATGTCCCAGTCTCACTCACCCCCTCTCCCCATGTCACACACGCAGGAAGCAGGAAGCAACGAGATGCTGCTGTGTACTGTAGGGCAGCACAGCGCCACCTAATGGCCAAAAGAAAAATTGCAGCTGCAGACGGCTTTTTTCCCTCTGCTCCTGGCAAAATCGCCGCTGCTTCCTGCGCCCCCCCTAAACAATCTTGCGCCCCCCCCAGTTTGCGCACCGCTGCCCTAGACCATTAAGTCTAAGTTTAGTACTGAGATTACTTGTGCGGGTCTTATTGCCAGGCATGTTTGGAATGTATAGTGATAAAGTGAAAAAAGGCGCAAACAGATAAAAAGGTAGTCACTATACTTAAAGTGAAAAAAAATGATATAAACTCTTCTAATAAGTGAATAAGACAATCAAGTAACACAAAAAGTGATATAGAAATATAAAATATATACAATATCACCCCCTGCTCAAACCCACTGGGAGGGGTAGTCTTCACTCGTCCCCAGTAGTAACAATAGTAGACACGAAATCCAGGGGGAGCATAGGGAAGAAACACAAATAAAACAGATCTAAGTGCAGTGGGAATGGGAATAAGAAAAATGAGTTTCCAAAATCTTGGCTCCTGTAGGATGGCTACTTACAAGATGTAAGAGTCAAAACAGCAGTGTTGACAGTCAGTGGTAGATGTTAGTATGGCAATTATCAGGGTGGTTCAGGTACTCAGGAGGGTAAATCCCAGGTAAAAGAGAGAGAACAAACTTGCATAGCGCAGATCAACCAAGGTATAATAAATATTTTATCTAGGTAAAAAATGCACTCACAATGTAAAGAATAAAATCGGGCATGTCACACTTAAGTGTATAAGAGGATATCATCAGCCAGCCGGCTCACCATCCCGTGACTCTCCGTGCTCCTCCGTCTCTGCCTCTGCTCTACTGCGTCACCGCACGGCTCGGCGTCTGACATCAGATCTGGTTTCGTCTGTTGGTGGGGGCTGGTCCTTCCGTGATCCCTCTCCAGACTGCTCCGCAAGAAAGACTCCCACTCAGCGCGTTTCGCTACGTAATCACGTCGGCTTCGTCAGGAGTGTGAAGTCTTAAGGTTACACTATGTCTATATAGCTTGGTTGCCAATTATTTTATACGGAACAACTGTTCGTTAAAGCGCTATGGAGGTTAATGTTATATGCTGGATCTATGACATAATAGGAGATATTCGCTCAATAGCACAATGATAGGAATCAGTACAAGAGAATTAAATGAATTAAGTACATACGAGAGAATAAGGTGCAGATAAGGAAATGCGGATGTTATTTAAATCGGAAAGACTCAGATAGATAGTTATACACATATAAAAAAAATCCTAATACAATGGATTCTAGTTGAGGAAGATAGAACACATATTTTTATACAAATTATTTATAAAATTATTATGCTAAACAATTAATACTTATTATAACTAGTATGGTTGTATTGAAATATATATAAATTGTTAGTTGGACGGGAGTGAATTCTAACACATGGAAATAAATCCAATGAACACATGGAAATATACAAGGAGATATACAATCCCTAAGACTCAAAGAAATAAACACAGTGAAAGATATGATGCCTAGAGGGGAGACATTTAGCCAGAATTAGAACAAATTCATTTCAGAAATGGCACAATGTCCAACTCCATATTCAGTCCTCTTGGTGTAAGAAAAGCGCACAACACTCATCGTGAAAAATGTAATAAACTATGTTTATATATAAGGTGTTTCAAGGTTATGCGTACATCAAGGTAAATGAATCAAGCCTAGAGCCACAGAGTGGCAGTTACCAGCGTCTGCAACCAGGAACCACCAGAGCTTCACTCTCCTTTCCACCTACAGGTAGGTGAAATGCCAGATAATTGATGACTCTGCTACAGTCTCAATATCCTGTAAATAGCGTCAATACGCTTAGTGGATCCTGGGGAGTGGTTGTCCTTTGCTCGCTTGCCCTCACTTGGCAACCACAGAGGCAGGCAACAGCGCAGCACATGCGCCGAAGAGGAAATCAACTCGGTGTTCAGCAAACCGTTTGACAATAAAATACACCTTGGAATATGAATAATAAAAATATATAGGTTGAATGGTATCTCTCCTACGCAGCGTTTCGTAGCTCAACAGGCCACTTCCCTGTTGCCTGCCTCTGTGGTTGCCAAGTGAGGTCTGAATCATTACTGGTAGACGCTGTTACTCAAAGCAGAGCGGGCGCTCTGACGTCACAGAAGGGCCCGCGGGACCACGCCGTCACGCTGCCTGACTGATCGGGAAACACAGTGAGGTCTGCAGAGGAACCTGTGTACTACTTGCGAGCAAAGGACAACCACTCCCCAGGATCCACTAAGCGCATTGACGCTATTTACAGGACATTGAGACTGTGGCAGAGTCATCAATTATCTGGCATTTCACCTACCTGTAGGTGGAAAGGAGAGTGAAGCTCTGGTGGTTCATGGTTGCAGACGCTGGCAACTGCCACTCTGTGGCTCTATGCTTGATTAATCTACCTTGATGTACGCATAACCTTGAAAGACCTTATACTGCTGCGGCCAAGTTTATTCGAGCATTTGCCCGTTCTTGGCCGCAGCAGTAGCCTGGCGCGCGCCCGAGTGCGACGGGCGCGCGCCGAAGCAGCGGAAGAGCGCCCTCCGATCGGGGCGCTCTCCCTACCGCTGCCGGGTCCGCCGGGTCCCCCGGAACCCCCTGCCGCCGTCCCGCAGATCGCGGGACACCAGGGCTCCCTCGGGGAGCCCTGGACGCGCGTGCAGGGGGCGCAGGCTCCCGAAGACGCGTGACCGCGCGTCTATGACGCGCGGCACGCCGAGGGGCGGCCACTAGCAAGCCGGGAAATCTCCCGGCTTGCGGTACCGACCACACTGCAATAAAGTGTGTCGGTACTGTATATAAACATAGTTTATTACATTTTTCACGATGAGTGTTGTGCGCTTTGTTTGTTTTTTTGTTACTAGATTCTAGGGTCTTGGGCTACCCTTTAAACAGCAGCAGACGCTCATCTACATTGGTATATATTTATTTACCTTTTCCACATGGTGGGGTGTGTTTTTTTTAATTTAAATTGACATCACAATTAACACTTTGTATTAAGTATATATTTTTGTGCGCACTTATTTGTTTTCTCTATTTGTTCACTCTTGGTGTAAGACTGCCCAATCGGTGGATCCAAAAAGATTCGCTCTTCAATAATTCTAGCTCTCTGTCACCCCCTCTCCAATGTTGTTGAACCTGTTCAATAACTGTATATTTTAAACCTGTTGGATCTCCCTTGTGAAATACTGCAAAATGATTAGATACACTATGCGTATTTAGTTGTCGTTTAATACTACTTAGATGTTCTACAATCCTTATTCTGATTGGATGTTCTTCTCGTATTACTTAAAGCTGCAGTTCAGTCTTTTTTTTTTTTTTTTACATTTATTTTTTTACTTCAATAGTTTTATGTGTGCAATCTCTAATTACCTAAAGAACTGTATAGTTGCCGGTCAATTCGTTCTCCATGTATTGATAGGTCGAAATTTGGTGACATATTAAAAGCTGGGATTTGTTTATATTCTGCTTGTCAGTCCGTGGAAGCTCATGAATATTCATGAGCACTGCTGCACTGACATGTGCTAGAGGGAGGGCAGGGCTGACAAAGGGGTGTGCCAGGGCTTGTGACAGGACATGAAGGGGCAGTGCCTTAGCAAATGGCTGTTAAAATAGAATACAAGAAAATTGGTCTTTCAATGATGTTTTTTTAAAAAACAGAAAATGCTAAAAGTATTTTTTCTTACTACAGAACTGATTTATTAAAAAAAACACACATGCAGGATATTGACTGAACTGCAGCTTTAATTATATGAAGTGATGGTGCTGATTAAAAAAATTAGTGTGCGCGCACCCACAACAGATACACGTGACTTCACATACAATATCACAAATTAATTAATGTGATTAGTGATACAGAAATTGGTGATGTGAAAAAAAGCAGCTTGCAGCCCGTAAAAAAATTATGTTACACAATGGAAAGATACTACACCATATTGTGTTTATTTATTTTTTTGTATATTTTTTTTTTTGTTCCGGGTATTGTGTGTGAGTTTTTGTTTGTTTTTTTGTGGGGGAGTAGAGGCGTAACATTTACGGTCATTACAACTCTTTCACGCTAAACATTAAAAAAAAAAAAAAAAAAAACATTTTAGGGACACTTAAGCAGCTGGCTCAATCTTTTCCCAGAGAATCTTTAGAAAATCAGCAAAACCATTATTTTAGTTGGATGGCATAAATAACTGGAAGTAGCTGTCGGCTGGAGTTTGTCCATGTTCACGCTGCTCCCCCAAGGATTTGGTAGATGTTGGCGGGATTGAGACAGTAGACTAGGTAGGCATATCCATACAGTTCAACATGTGCTACATTCTAATTGGGTGAGATGTTATATGTAAATTAAATATATCATTTTTGCCTTTAGTACTGAAAGTCTGCGTTCTCCCTGGATCAATATAGGAAGAGTATGTAACTTCTTTGGTGTATCATGGAAAAAAAAAATTACTTTAAGAATGCTTAACTTTACTGGTCACCTAATTTCCTTTTTTGAATAGACATTTGTATAAAAAAATAGAATTTATACTGTCCTTGGGTATATTTGTAAATGGTAACCATGCCCCCTTGTAGATACTTTTTTTTAAATATAATGTAAATTCTAATTTTGGATATTCTTTCTAAGTCCGTTATGCCTTTTCATCCCATTTTATTAATTTGGGGGCACTTATCTCTCTTTTTTTTTTTTCTTCCCCTTTCCTTGCCAATGCGAAACATCCCAGAGATGCTGAGACATCCCAGAGATGCCCAGAGATGCCCAGAGATGCTGAGACAAATGTTAAGCGGTAACTTTACATTGGTCCAAGGCAGGTTAAAACTAGGTAAAGATGAATATTAGCACAGATACAGCTAACTTTATAAATATGACCTTAAACATAGAGTGGAAAGTATAAGAAACAGGGCTCCACGGAATTTTCAAAATTAATTTATTGCCAAGAAAATTGACTGATGTTTCGGCCACAATTGGCCTTTCTCAAAGCAGAATGGCATAATGATTATGCCATTCTGCTTTGAGAAAGGCCAATTGTGGCTGAAATGTCAGTCAATTTTGTTGGCAATAAATTAATTTTGAAAATTCCGTGGAGCCCTGTTTCTTATACTTTCCATTGTAAGCTGGATCATCACAGAGAATCCTGAACCGGGAGCACCGGTAGTTGTATCTTTATATTATTGTTATGTGGTGTATATTTCCACTTTATTACCTTAGACATAGAGTAACGGCATTTTAGCTTGTTGCCACAATGCATATAAATAGGGCAACGCCATCATGTTTAAGAGCAATGCTGCATCTCCCTCCACAGTCGTGCACCAGGGCACTGGTGAACACAGCAATGGATTTGAGGTTCTTGGTCTTATCTACGGTGTAGAGGGAGAAAGGGGGTGGCCCGGTATTAAAGGGGTTGCACCCCATATGGCCATCCCCTGACCTCACCAGGGAGACAAGGGGTTAACTGGACTGCGGTCCAGGGATGTGGTTCGCACCTTGTTATACCTTGAAAATGTATGTTCCCCTATTCCCGTGTTTCACCTTTAATGTTGTTTCCCAAGGCAGGGATAAAATCCTGCAGAGATTCCTTTGCACAAAGGGAAGCAGATGGTCAGAGGGGCGACCCAATGTCTAGGAACCAAGTATTGGTCAAACGACTCTGCCACTCTAATTGTTACCTGAGGGCGGAGGAACATCAAACTGTAGTGGTTTGTAAGTGTTATGTCTACACCTACAAACAATGAAGCTCCTGCCAGCTACTTCATTTTGTAGACTGATTGTCGCCCCTGATTTAATTATGGGGCTACAGAAATAAGACACTCAGAGTCCCAGTACACATGGGCTAACTAGCTGGAGGACATGGGTTAATCTGTGTCTCCACGTTAGGGATTGGATACAGATAATTGTTCACCAATAGTCTATATTCAATGTTAAGAATAGGGTTACACAGGTATATAAACTGTGGCAACCCTACAGTTTTTAGTTCTTCTGATACCATCTTGAATGTCACCGGATTGCTGGAGAATTGCGAGCTGATACTTCTCCATTCCCCAACCCTAAGTAAGTGTTACCTTCTTGTCTGTTAATTGTACTATATTGCTGTGTTCACCTTATTTAAGGAATAAATGATATTTTATTATATCTAAGCCTCGTTCAGTTCAACCCAGATATTTGGTGTTCATTATTTCTTGTCATAAGCTACCGTGACATACGGACACATTCTAGAGCCTACAAATCAGGGAAGTACCACATTTCTCTTGTCGGAAGAGCTAGGAGTGCCTGAGAATGTTCTCTCCCCTGTACCGCGTTATTGAGCGGATCTTTTTACAACCCTGCACCATGCGATAGGTGAACTTACCTTGACTTTTTTTTGGCTTGGATACATATAGTTCTGGGACTTTCACTCTCTGCTGGTGAATAGTGCCCCAATTTTTGTTTCTTCCTCACCCTTATTTTTATCAGATGTTAGTCAATCATAGAATCTTTGAAAACTAGCGAAACCACACAACCCTAGCGCTATTGAGCGTGAGTGCTTTATTCACGCTTTATACCACAGTGCCTTTCGGTTACAGGCCAGAATTGCCCAGATCTGGATTTTCACATTGGATGTAGTGAATATTTTGCATGTGCAACAAGTCCGAGTTCACATCATTCTAAACTGTACGTACTGCTGCATCCAAATACAACACTTGATTAATCTTAAATCAATCACTGTGTTCATTGAGTGCTTGGACCCTGGACATTATTACTGATGGACTTACAAATGATCACCGCTCGTAATTAACTTTTCTGAAGCTTTGAGTGTTTTTTTAATTTTTTTAACCAGTAAGAGATGTTGGTTAGTAGTTTACAACACTGGTGCCTTGTGATGGGGAAAATGAGATGCAGCAGCTGTCTTCAGTAACATATCCCTGTCTTGTGTGGTACTTGCACTTTGAGTAACTTAGACTTACTTGTACTGCTGCCATCTTGTGATCTCCAGACACCCACTCAACCATCTCCAAAGGTGCTATTTATCAAAGATCCTGTTGTGTGAAAGTGGTACAAGAGAAGAAAGTACAGCACCTGGGAGTCTAAAGTCTCCAAGCAGCAAAACTAGTACACATTCCCACCCCCCCATGTATGAAAGAAAAAAGTCACTTGCATTCAATGGGACTTTCCTTTGGTAAACCTGGTGGTGTTTGTTACACAACTTTTATATAGTGCTATCCATGTACATAGTGATTTTCAGCAGTAACACGTGACATAATTGAAATAAGCACTTAATACATTAAGGTAGATGAGAAAAGAAGTCTTTGTGCTGAAGAGCTTACAATCTAAGAGGTTAGTAGGAAGAACTTGGACAGTAAGGGGGGGGGGAGAGACAGGTGTTCTGGTAAGTGCATCTGCAAGGGGTCATGTTAAATGCATATATCTATAGAATCAGCTAGCAGAGCTACCCACATTTTTCAAGGGGTGACTTTTAAGAAGGGTCCTAAAGGTGGAGAGGGTAGCAATTGGATATTGAGGGGAAGGGTATTCCAGTGGTGTTTTATTTATTTATTTATTTATAAAATATTTTACCAGGCAGTAATACATTGAGAGTTACCTCTCGTTTTCAAGTATGTCCTGGGCACAGAGTAAAACAAAATAATACATGTTACAAATACAGTTACATAAATGAACAGGGTATACATTATATACAAGACATTGCATGCACAGTTAAAGAAAATATATATTATGAGCGTATGAAACAGTTACAGACCAGATTAAAGTGTGAGACAGCCTTAGATTTGAAAGAACTTAAACTGGTGGTGGATGTGAGAGTCTCTGGTAGGTTGTTCCAGTTTTGGGGTGCACGGAAGGAGAAGGAGGAACGTCCGGATACTTTGTTGAGTCTTGGGACCATGAATAGTCTTTTGGAGTCTGATCTCAGGTGATAGGTGTGGGGCCGTGAGAGAGAGGGCTTTGGATACAAAAGGGGTAGACAGAAAATATCGTTGCGCAGAACGCAAGCATCAGACAGGTGTATAGCGATGAATTACGGCTGAGATGTAAGATGTGAGAGTGTAAGGAGGGGCAGAGAAGTGTATTGCCTTAAAAGAGAGGATAATTTTGAAAGTAATATGTGATTTGAATTGGAAGCCAGGAGAGCGATTTCAACAGGAGAGAGTAGAGCGATTCTAGTAGTGTCGTTTAGGATAGATTGTAGGGGAGACAGGTGAGAGGCAGGAAGCCTGGACAGTAGAAGGTTACAATAGTCGAGATGAGAGAATGAGTTCCTGCGTTCGTTTTGGCTGTAGAGTGACAGAGGCTTATCTTTGCAATGTTACGAAATAATTTTTTTTTTTTTTTTTACAGATTTAGCTACATTGTGAATGTGAGGTTGGAGTCAAATGTGATAGCTAAGCAGTATGCACTGGGTAACTGGATGTATGAATTCTGCCAACAGGAAGGGAGAAGGGAGCAGTAGGGCCAAGCTTGGGAGGAAATATGAAGAGCTCCATCTTTGACATGTTAAGTTTGTCAGCGAAGGGCTGTCCAGGATGATATAGTGGAGAGACATTCAGAGACTTGTACAGCAGGTGTAAGGTCAGGGGTTGAAAGATAAAAAGGTAGGGTCAAACGTACTTTTTTTGATTAAAGGTATAATAACCGTTGCCTGCTTGAAGGAAAAGGTAACAGGGCTGAGGGAGGATTTGAGAATGTGTGAGTATAGGGATTAGATTAGGTGCAAAAGGTTTGTGGAGGCGAAGGGGTCAAGAGGGAAAGTGGTAGAGGGAGAAGAGGAAATCAGCATCAACATATCCTCTGTGACAGGAAAAAGAAAATTAAGGCAGGAGGAGAGTTAGGAAGAGGTGTAGAATGAGGAAGATACAGAACATGTGTCGACGAATGTAAACCACCTTTGTCTTGAAATAGTTTACAAAGTCCTGAGGTGAAATGGAGGAAGAAAAATAGGTAGCAGACGGTGGTCTGAGTAGAGTCTAAGGCTGCGCTTATAGGGACGGCGACGTGATGTCGCATTGAATCCGTTGCATGCGCTTATAGTAGGCGCGACGAAGCGACCTGAATCTCAGTAGAATTTGATTTTTACAGAGACAGTCTCACCGCCTACCTCCCGCCCCGGGCAGCAGCCACGGGGATATCAGGCAGGGGGCGGGGAACCGTCTGGCGGGCAAGGAAGCAGCAGCCACCCGGTCAAGGTCTGTCACCCAGGCAGTCAGACACCCAGTGGGTGACTGCGCTATGGGGGCGGGGGGCCCTGCTCTTTTAATTTGTCCTGGGCTCCATGATTTCTGTTGGCGGCCCAGTTTGTGATTGTGTGTCTGCCAAGTGAAACACACTATATTAACAACTTTAAAATAGTAAATTCTCCGGTAATTTAATGTAAATTCAGCATACAAACAGAAATTACAACTCTCCGTTTCAGCCTTCCACCTCGCTCTTGTCTCCGCCCCTCTGCCTTCCCCCTTGCCTGATGTCACTCCCCTTGTAGCAAGAGACGTCTCCGAAACTCAAAATTACAACTTTCGCAACGGCTACAGAGATGGGTGATGTCATCCGTAGCCGTAGCTGGCACTATAAGTGCAGCCAAAGACAGAGAAGAGGCGTCGTGGATTAGACTTGTGAGTGTAGATTAGTGAAGAAAAGTACGTATGTTTAGCATGGGAGAGAGCAGAGTTGAAACAGGATAGGGGTGACTTGTAGTGAAGGAAGCTCTACCGGCTGCAGGTTCCGGCTCGGACTTGAGACATTGCTCCGGTCTCGGTGCCTGGCTCCAGTCACACGGATGGCCGGCACTTGCGTTCCGGAGGCTATGCTTCTCACAAGTAGGGGAACAGTGAGGTGGTGCCATATCTTGTGTTATATCATTAGCCTTAGGAACTCACAATTCACCCAAGTTCCAACTGTATTAGAGTCCCGCAGTAAACTGTAATACAGGTTCAATTCAATCCCACTGCTACCACCAGTAAATATAGCCTGTCACGGTAGCTAGTGATAGGTTATAATATACACAAAATATCTGGGTTGAATTGAACACAACTTAGATATAATAAAGATAGTTTATTCCTTAGATAGGTGAACACACAGGATGATACAAATAACAGACAAGAAATAGCAATTACTTAGGGGTTGGACAATGAAGGAATCAGGTACAGGATTGGCAATTCATTCAGCAATACAGGTTCAAATGAAGACATCACAAAAGACACTGGGTATAAGGCTTACACTCGTTTATATGGAGTTTCAGCCCCATACCCTAACCTTGGGCACCTGAAAGTCTACCAGACTTGTATCTGGTCAGGAAACCCTTTTGTCTATAAGTGTGAATTATGGTACTTACAGACCACTCAGGCTCTGCGTTTCTCCGCCCTATTGTACACAATCAGAGTGGTCAAATCTTTGATCAGGGGGGCTGTTGTAGACAAAGAGTCGCCCTCCTGAACATTAACATAAAGCAGAGCCAGTAACTTTCCGGGCTTTTATACCAGCCTTGCAAAACAGTATATTCTGTAATTTCTACACATATTAAAATAATCTGTTCTGTGGGTCTGAGCAGGCTGAAATTTGCCAGGTCCTCATGCCGGAGGACCCTTGCCGTAGTGGCCAAATATCAGCCTTTCACGACCCCCAGAACCGGAGATACAAAAAACAAGTTAAAATCCTCTATTAACTTTAATGCAGGATTCTCCGCTTTAAGCTAAAAGAAATCACTGCATTTCACTCTTTCATTGAAATCAATGGGCTCCTCCACTGTAGGCGTTCAATGGAGCAACTCCGCCATTGAAGTCAATGGGGAAATCACAATTTTTCATGTTTGCCCATCCTCCGTCTGGTTGATTGGAGAGGGCTGGAAATGGCCATTCACTCATGCCGGAGCAGTGACTACATGCGACCAAAACCCCAGCCCTCTGGTACTCACAGAACCGGAGATATAGGTTTACACTTTATACACATTTGGACTTAGCCGTTTCAAAGCCACGTGGCTTTCCTCCATTAGAATCAATATGGCCGGCGCCTCCATAGGAAATGCATGGGCCGGCGCCACCATAGGATTCAATGTGACCCCCGCTAACAGAGTCAATGGCGCAACCCTTGTGGCGAGCGCGACTCTTTACGGGGGTCCTTAATTCTCGTACCCAGTGGTGGTCGAGTGTGGGGGTTCCTAGGGTCTAGGGGCAAAAAGAATGTTATTCCTGGGTGCCCTAGAACCTAAGTTTCCCACACCAATTGTATTTGAACTTGAACTAGTGTGATCAAAAGCTCTTTTTTAGATATTGTATCTGCTTCTGCGGTCTGCGGTTTGGATGGCTGCCAACTCGTTCCTGGAGGTTGGCGTCGAGGAATCCCCATTGGAAGGAATGGCTCCATTGACTTACAATGGGGAACCGCCGCTCCTCCTCTCGGGCGCCACCTGCAGGTCTTCTCTGAGAATGGGCCCAAATCGCCGGAATCTCCATAGGGGTTACATGGGCTGTAATGGCGACCTATGGAAAGACTGCAAAATGGAGCCTGCAAAGGTGGGAAAAGGGACAAAGGGCCATAAACACAAAATTAACGTTAACCCTTTCCCTCCCGCATAGATCCCAGTGTAGGTGTTGGTGCAGATACTGGAATGGAAACAATAAATATTCACAGGGGGATACACAGTTGGTGCTGAAGCAGGGGCATAACTACAGTACTGGACATCATTCCAGTTAACCCCTCGCCTCCCAGGTGAGAGCAGAGGGTGGCCAAATGGGGTGTAACCCCTTTAATACCAGGCCAACCCCCCTCTTCCATGACAGGGGGGCTACTCTATACTATACTTTGGGGAACTTATCCCCCCTCTCTCTACTCCCCGAGGCTCCACTCTTTCTGCTATGCTGGAACCTCACTTCCAGAGTTCTCTGCTTCCTCTTTTATACCTCCGGTAACACGGTACCTCTGTGCACCACAGGGTTGAGCATAGCATTGACTGCTCACCATTAACTTCTTGTAGTACACTAGTAAACCCACAAGGGGGGGTTACATCTGTTACCACACTGTTTGTATATGGTGCTAGACACCACCAACACCTTGTTATTCGCACCAAAACGTGTTCAATGCGGGATCTTTCTTTGAATAAATCCACAATTAACTGCCTTTCTCTGTACTGATGTATGCTAAGAAGAAAAAAACTGCAGCCACTGGGTTTCCATTACTTTTATTTTTTAAACTGTCAATATACAATATATATTGAAAATCAGCTATATGAAATAGTTTACAAAGATTTCCTCCCATCTTTAGAATCTAAATATATAGGAAACAAAATCATGTATTTACAATTTCTTGGTGATATTTAACCCCTGCAGCTCTATAGGGGCTACAAATGCATTGCTTTGCATATCCCTACAGCATGGAAAGCTGTTAAAAGGTAAACAATGCCGCAATGTTATTAATGAGAAAGACATTACATTCCCCCTATTCCCTGCAGTTCGGCATGAAACACATCGCTCTCATGCCCCTAGGCAATAGTCATTTACAAGCCAATGATGGCATATTTAAATCCCAAGCATCACGTTTGTCTAGCTCAGGTAAATAATCTGTAGTTTGCATACACAGAAATAACGTGACAACAAATGACGTAGCAGGTTATAGCACCGGATGTGCTCATTGTAAAGGTTATTGTCACGGAGTAGAAAGAGGGAAGGAGTGCTGTAGGTTATTAGGTTAAAACACTAACTTCTCAGACTAATAAAATAAGTATATATTTATTTTGTATGTAACATTCTTTACAGATGTAATTCTTGAAATCACAACAGCTGTTTAGCGAGCTGTAATACCATGTGCTTCAATGGTGTTACTGAGTGAGGTCAATATAGTCAGATTTACTAAATTGCTTGTGCCGCTTACTGAATCAGGCTGATGATAATGTCTCCTGCCCTGATTCTTTCATTTGAAATATTGTGGATAAGCAATTGGGACTTGAGGTTTGGCTTTAGGAAATTCTGATTAATAGAACAGCTGTAAAAAGTATAACTTGCCACCAGATCATTACACTCAAAAACTTTAGCGGCTGGTGTATCCAGCGCAGGAAAGTTACTGCTTGCACAACCTCTAATATTTCCTCTGCGCCCTCATAATGTTTGTGGTACAATAATCACATTAGGTAATCCAGTTGATATTTGGAATTTTTTATCCAAAAATGAATGCAAATTGGAGTATAAGATGCAATTACAGTAATTGATATGTCCCATTATCATTTAAGTCAAGTCAATTCTTCTCCCTGCTGAACCATATGACCACTGGAACAAAATATGAGCCAAGTACGTTCATGCACTGCTGCATGTTACAGATGAGTTTTGCATCAATATAATTACAAAAGGGCTGTTTTTGGAACTTAAGCACCATAGATTTTTTTTTACAGCTTCTTAATGGGTTACCGGGATTGTCTTCATGTTTAGATTTGCTCGAGCTTTCAACAATATTTTTGTTTGACGAAAGCGCCAAACATCCTTGGAATCACAGATCCAAGCACAAATGCTACTTACACAATTTAAATAGTTTTCTCCTTTACGTTTTACTTATGTTATGTGCATATTTACCACCTTCACCATTAAGCTATTACACTATCTATTATACATCCACTATTTAGGGCAACATGTGAAATAAAGTTTAACTGTGAAATTCCTCTTTGTGGATTTGCTGATGCAGTAGGACAGGATCAAAGCAAGTGATTTATAACCCAGGAATGTGCTGTATGCTTCATGCTGGTTTTAATAATAAACCCTGGGAAGTAACATTGTGGTGTTACACTGGTCCTCTGCTACATGCATATCCATTAAAGGTGAGGTACATCACATGTACAATAGCCATGCTTACGACAATCTTTTTCAGGTAAGGTAATTGTCTGCAGTAGCTACTACCAATTTCAAGTATCAATCCAGTTACATTTCCAAAAAGCATTTCTGCAAAAGATCTAATTAGCCTTTTCATTACTCGACAAGTCTAAAATTCATTGTAGAAGTTCAATTTGGTCTGATTTGATCAGTTCACTTGTTTCCCTGCTCAGTGAAACACAGACACAAAGTTTATAATGTTTTAATTTGTGAATCTTCTATCTCAATAGAATGAGATGACCAGAATGTGGATCCTAATGTCTGATTACATATCATTCTGAATCTCTTCTGACTGAACAATTTTGTGTGTGAAAAGTGCTTTCAACAAGTAATCTGCACACCCATGCTCTGGATATCATGGCACAGCTTAGAGATAAGGAGGCTTCTTAGCTGGAACTCTGTGTTCCGCTTTCTTCTGCTTCCATACGCCTTCAATGGAACACGCCCCATTTTAGGACATCATCTACAGAACTTGTCTGTTCCTCTATATATTTTACACTGTTAAGCATCTGCTGAAGTATTATACCATCTCTTAACATAGTTTCGGGATGCACCACCCAACATTAGTATCATTTCAATATGTATTTTGGCGCATTGTAAGCATTTTTATAGCAGGTTAGTAAAACCCCCAGCGCAGAGCCTTATTTTTGACCATTTTGAATTTGCTTGTGAACACCCTGGCAAAATGGGTCTCCACCAAATACTGGTAAGTCTTTGTGTTGGTCGGAGGTGGTTCTGCGGCTACCACCTGGGATGCGATGTGTAATGAAGAGTTACTGGGGACCAGATGATGGGAGCTCTTTGTGATGTAGTCCACAAGTTGGCTGTATTGCCGTTCAGACAATCTCTCTCTAGCACCATCGGACTGGAACAGAATGCAAACAATTTGTTAGACAATGACTCACGTTCAGTGCACACTGTGTTTTGATGATTATGCCAGGTATGCTGTAGGGATACTGAGTAGGATTGGGCAGGTAATTAAAGCACTAGCCTCTTAAGTGGTCATCCCTTGTTAATAGTAACTGTTATTCATTTTGCAACCACTTTTTTCAGCTCTTTTAACCACTTAAGTGCTGGAGTGTTGTGCCAACTCCGTGGCCACGTAACCCTCTGGCAACTCTGCATCACGTGATAATTTCACTGTTCTGGCCGTTGGGCCTGATGTGACAGGGAGGGAGGGGGCTTCCGGGGCTAGAAAGTGTCACGCATTATTGTGATCATCTAAAAAAAACAAACTAATTTTTATGTCATAAAACAATTAGAATATAATAAGTATAATCCCCCCTCCGGTCCCATCCTCACATCAGAGTTCCCTCACCTTTTTTTCTAGAAAAAAATTGCTGAGTAGCACAGCACCATTTACTAAATATAGCTAGAGCTGAAAGTAGGCCGGTCCGGTCCAGTAAGTAGTACCGGTAAGGGGTATTCTATTGTGTATATTATGTGTGTGGCATTATATTGTGTATATTGTGTGTGTGTGTGTGTGTGTGTGTGTGTGTGTGTGTGTGTGTGTGTGTGTGGGTATTATATTGTGGGGGTGTTATAATATTGTGTGTATTGTGGGGGGTATTATTGTGGAGGGTGTTACTGTGTGTATTGTTTGGGAGTGTTCTTGTGGTGGTGGGGATTGTATGGGGATCGGGGAGGGAGATGGTGTGTATTTGTGTATGTTGGAGGGGGAGTTGTGTGTGTGTGTAGGTAGGAGGGAATGAGGGAGCGAGATTGAGTGAGAAGGGGGTCATGGAGTGATAGCGGAGAGGGGGAGAGAGTGTGAGGAGAGGGGGCAGGTGGAGGAGAGTAAGAGTGAATGGGGATAAGGGGGGAGTGACGGAGGAAAGAGGAAGACAGCCGGAGGGCGGAGAGAAATACATGGGGAGAAGGGAAATAGAGGGGGGTGGGAGCGCGGAGTTGTAAACAAGGGGGGGGAGGCTCACAAGGTTGCCGACAAGGCGGGGTAGTGCCTGTAAGAATAAAAATCTACTTTCACCATTGAATATAGCCCCATGTCTTCTCTAGGAGCCACAATGCTATGAGAGCTGAACACACAAACAATCAACGGCGCATACTGTACCTCCAAATCACAGGTCACTTGTTGCTGCTTTAGTTGCACTTTTAGACAGTTTACTGAATCAGGGTCTTCCATGCACTCGATTTCCGTGACGGGAAAAGCTTGCTGCTGTGTGTCCTCACTGATGCTGACCACAAAAAGTACTTCTGATGTAAGCAACAAGCATCCTTCATACTCTTGTCCTGATCCGCTGACGATAACTACATCAAGAGCCATATGAACCTCCGGCCGGCCCAAAGACTGCAGCATTTTCCTGCATCATAAAATGTCATACATGATTAGCTCCTGCCATTGGACTAAGGGCATTTACAATTAGCACCAATTCACCCGCTCAGTTTTCCTGGAGGACTAACAAGTCCACCAAATATGAGGCACCAATGCAAACGGAAAGCACAGTCAAAAATGAACAATGCAGGAAATGCCTAATATTAATAATAATCAACGCAGTATTTTTTCCCCAGTATGATGCTAATGAATAAACTGCACAGTGTTTACATTGACAAACAGTGGCATATTATGTAACGTTCTCTTTCGGAGGCACTAGAATTAGAACCCACTGTGAAAGAAAAAACAACAGTGGATTGTTGTAGTGTGTAGTGTGCCGTCTGTCTTTAAGGCAGACATTATACTGCCGGCCGCGAGCACTCCTGCGGCCCCAGCGATCTGTGAACTTGGCTGCAGGAGATTTGGTAGGCAATGCGGGGGCGTGGCGGACGCGTCACGAAGATGGTTTGCCCTCATTGGTTGAACCAGCTCACGTGACGCTGACGTCAGCCGCCTGAAAAGACCAGTTTTTTTTGTCTTCCCAAATAGCTGCCGCGTCAACGCGCTACTTCGCCCGCAGGCACTTGGCTAACTGCAATAGCCAACTACGGAAGAGTGCTTGACGGACGTGCACACGCAAGCGCGCACATAGTGACTCCGCTACTATAAACTCGGCCTAACAGTGGCACAGTTCTCAGCAACAATATACCATGTGGGGTCCTCAGCCCTGACTTACTTCTTAAATGTGCAATCTCAGTTTAATTTGTTAGGGGCCTCTGGGGAGTGTTTGTCAATCAAGTCTTTTATATACCCTTATTCCACCCTGTCCTTATCAGAAAACTTCTACGGGCTGGGACCCGCTGCGCTCGGCGGCGCGGACGGCCGCGCGAGCGTTCCCTTCCAGCAGGGGAATCCTCCCTAGCCGGTCCCAGTCCCCCCTCTCTGACGGCTCACTACGCACTGTGACGCGTCAGCCGGCAGGGGATTCAAGAAAACTGTGATCCCGAGCGGTGACGCGTCACTTGGTGCGCTGATGAGCCAATCAGCGGCGGGGGCAGGAGCTGTTATCAGGCAGCTTCCTACTCAAGGTTGTGTGTGTGTGTGTTTTGTGGCAGAAGGGGAGGGAGCTGCTTACCTTACAGCAGCCCGCAGCAGCTCCCTCCTGCAGCCCGTGGAGGGAGGGAGGGGGGGAGTAGCGGGTCCCTCCGCTCAAGCCACGCTCCCTCCCGCTCAAGCCACGCCCCCTCCCGCTCAAGCCACGCCCCCTCCCGTCCACCTCCCGCTCCGGCTCCCACTCCCTACAGACCACATATCGCGGTCTGTGTCTGTCAGCGCCCCGCCTGTCTGAGGGAGCGGGGCCTTAGCCTAAAGGTAAGAGGAGGAGGAGGAGGAGGAGGAGGGGGGTCTGGCTGTACAAGCTCTTGCTGATCTCACGGTGACATCACACAAAAGGGAGCAGCCAGAGGGAAGCTAACCGCTCCCAAGATTAATTTAAACATGACACGTATATGTATTTGTTAAAGGGGCCTCATCTGAGTAATCGATAATTTCTTCACCCAAATCTGTCATTGGAATTAGTTCACGTTGGTGCTAGGAGGGATTGCCCCTTTAAAGGCGATGAACAAATTAATTCATTGAACCAAATAACTAGGAAGATTTCCATCTTTATCATGAAACTGGATATCGTCTTGCCGCACGGTTCTAATAAAGTCTTACACCTGACACTGTAGTATAATAAAGGGGTTTATTTGCAGGTTGCAAACGCACAGTGCTTCGGGAATCTCCCTTCCTCATGTGTAATATTGCACCTGCGGAAGGGAGATCCCCGAAACATTGTGCGTTTGCAACCTGCAAATAAACCCCTTTATTATACTATAGTGTCCGGTGTAAGACTTTATTAGAACCGTGCGGCAAGACGATATCCAGTTTCAAGTAGAACTACGTGGCAGAAGTGGGATCCCAGACTCTCTTCAACTGCCTGCACCTTACAAAGAAAAAGGACGCCCACTACAATTATCTAACAGGAGTGCGGTAACATCAAAAACCTTTATCTTGACTATCTGTTTTTCATGACGAGATTCTTTATGCATCATATAGTCCAGGGGAGCGCTAACTTCCTGCGCTGCGCCCCCGTGCCTGCTCTCCCCCTGTGTGGCGCGCCCAACCTTACTTCTAATGCGGCATCAAATAACGCCGTGGGGTCATCTGACGTCACCTCACGGCGTAATTTGACGCTGCGTTGCCATGGAGATGCGTGGACGGAAGCAGGGACTGCAGCCGGGTAAGTGAGCCGCGCTCCCCCCAAAAAAGTCTTGCGCACCCCTGATATAATCTACTGTACACGTGAATTGTCAATTACAACTTTTTTTTTGTTTATCATAATAAAACTGTAATTTGTCACAAATAAAAGAAGAACAGTATGGAAACAGAATCGGGTGAAAATCAAAACATTCATTTTTCACATAGAAATAGGTAAAATTTTAACTGCAAGGGTTATTGAATTGTTCTAAGTAAGCCGACCATCATGATAAGGTGTGTGCGTGCGTGCACATGTATACACACTTACACCAGTTTATAAATCCTTGTTTCCAAACAAGTATAGCAACAATAGAAAAATGAAACCCCTATAATGAGAGCACTCTAAACAGATATGTACACTGATGACACCAGAGGAATCTAATGATGTAGTGAATTGATGAATTATTTAAAATAAACTTTATTAGGAGATACCTCAAAAATTAAAATCTCATCCCAGTCTCCTTTTCTCAGTCCAAGTGAGAATTGGTCAATACCAATAAATGTAAGGACACTGCTGTCCCCATTGTGGCATTCCTGGACATGTCTGGCCACTGGTGTGTCCATTTGATTACGTATGGTGCCGAGATGTTCTAACACGCGGTGTCTGAATGGTCTTTTAGTTTTACCCACTCCATTTTAAATTCGCACTTTAGATTAGGCAAGCCTCAGAGGAGGCATAGGTTCACTTACCTGCAATATTTAAATTTTTAGGTATCTCCTAATAAAGATTATTTTAAATAATTCATCAATTCATTACATCATTAGATTCCTCTGGTGTCAGTGTACATATCTGTTTAGAGTGCTCTCATTATAGGGGTTCCATTTTTCTATTGTTGCTATTCTACATCGCCCCTGATTGTAGCACCTCCAGCCAGGCTGAAGCGAGGGTGTTCTTTCCCTTCCCCTCTTTCCCCCCCTTCCCCTGAAGGGTTTCCGAACAAGTATGCTTATGTTTATTTTGGGCCCTTTGGAGTACAGTGTTCCAAGCCTTTATTCTCTGCTTGCGACTTCAATCACTCCAGGGCTGCCATGTCTCACTGATATAATTCTGTCTCACTCATTTTTAGCATCAGTGCTCCTATCAATGTAAATGGAGTGTAACGTACTAAACTCATTACTTTTCCACTTAAAATGTAACTTTCAGTTGAGAGCCACCAGATCTCGGGTAAGTTCAGTCCTTGGAAGTCATCTCTGCCATTACTGGCCAGAGAACCACTGTCTGGGCCCGTTGAGAAATGTTGATAACTTTTTATGTATTCCTTATGTGTTTCTCAAGGGTTTTTGAATTCCTTCACTGTATTCACCTCTTTCACATCTGCTGGCAGGCTTTTCAATGAATCAACTAACGTTTTAGTAAGTCATTATTTTCTCCCTCTAATGTGCAGTATAAATATTAAGTAGTTAAGCACTACAGAAATACAACGCCCAAGAACTTGACATGAATTACCACTGTTATCATAAAAGTACTGTATATGTACAAAAAATTATCTAAACGTTGTCTTCACAAGCACTAGAGTCTCACGTCCCACAAATATAGTCCTTATAAGCTTTAATCAGATATCTGGGATCTGATTGTGGATGTTTTTGAGCCCTGCTATAATGACACTACATTTCTCTGCTGACTATGCTTCTGGTCTATCACAGAGATCCACTTTTTCCTCTTTAAACTACTAGATGACAAAAATAGGGTTTGTGGACAGCTGCATGAATTTCTAGGAGTTTGCATGTCATTACCCAGAATCCTTGTCTACAATTTAATAAGATGACGTATATGACATGACAATGGGGTAAACAGAGCAGGTTTGGGGGACTTGTGGAAGACATCATGCATAGGTTCTCCATCTTTGCTGTTCTTTGTACAATGGAGGGATTTTTGACAATATTTCCTGTCAATCTGTGTCAGAAGTCTCTCTGAAATTCAGGGAGCATAGGATTCTATGATTATGCAGATGTTAGTGATGAAAAGATATGGAGCGGTTTGCTGAAATCACATTGGCAGACTAATGTTTGTACATAGAAGCACTCGCTGTTTACCAATCACAGCTGTAGAGCAAAAAGTCAATATTTCCCAAAAAGAGGACTCTTTTAACGCAACTACAGGCCAAAAGCCCACTTAAAGCTGCAGTTCAGTCAATATCCTGCATGTGTGTTTTTTTTTAATAAATCAGTTCTGTAGTAAGAAAAAATACTTTTAGCATTTTTGTTTTTAAAAAAACAACTTTGAAAGACCAATTTTCTTGTATTCTATTTTAACAGCCATTTGCTGAGGCACTGCCCATTTATGTCCTGTCACAAGCTCTGGCACACCCCTTTGTCAGCCCTGCCCTCCCTCTAGCACATGTCAGTGCAGGAGTGCTCATGAATATTCATGAGCTTCCACTGACTGACAGAAGCAAATAAAAACATATGCCAGCTCTAATTATGTCACCAAATTTTTCCTATCAATACATGGAGAACGAATTGACTGGCAGCTATACAGTTCTTTAGGTAATTAGAGATTGCCCACATGAAACTATTGAAGTAAAAAAATTAATTAAAAAAAAAAAAAAAAGACTGAACTGCAGCTTTAAGTCTTTACAACAGGAAAGGTCTGCAATATATTGCAGAATATGCAGAAAAGAAGCACCTCAAACAACATAATTATAAACAAGATAAGCTTGAATAGTATTACCAGATGTATTTGACGTGGCTATTTGGGGCCTGGTCGGTCTGTTGATCGCTGGACACGTAGCGCTGCTTGGGAAGTTGGGACAGTCCAGCTCCATGTAAAATACCTGCAGTGAGAAGAGCAAAGGTGGTTTTTTTTTTGTTGCATTTTCTGAGACTTACACATCTTCACTGTACAAAGGGAGAGTCACATTAAGGACGATATACATTGTACAGGATATTTCCATACAAAATAAACTTCAACATTTGAGATACATATACTCTGTCTTCAGTTTGTGTATTTAAATGACCAATTAGTTGTTTATATATTATTCCCTTTGTTTAATAACAGTGTACTGATTATCTGTAATCTCTGGTATGAATTCAAAGTGGATAGAGAAGATAAGATGGAAAAATGTAGAGTGGGGAAAAAGGGGGGAGGGGAGGCGGGAGAGGTGGGCAGGGGCAGGCATTTAGTGGGGTGTATAGTGATGGGACTTTTCCTCCCTAGATCTTTCTAACTTTGGAGCCCTGGCTCCCATGTCTTGTAGAACTGCCCAGTAGATTGGTTTAGTTGGGCAGTCAGCTTCTCCATATACATAACTTCGTTTATTCTCTTATTCACCGTTCCTCTGTAGGGGGTGTTAATTTTTTTCCAAGCAGCAGCTATGGAACATCTCGCTGTGGTTAGGATAAAGGAGATCACCTTCCTCATGGGTGGGGGGGAGGATTTCTACTGGTTTGGCTAGCACGAAGGTCAGCGGGTCCAGGGGAATTCTTAATTCTGTAACATCTAGGATAATATTTTGGATCACAGTCCGAAAGTTCTGCACAGACGGGCACGTCCACCATATGTGAGCCATATCTCCAGCATAGATCAGGCGTTCCAGGGAAGCTCCTCTACTAGGAGTTAGGTACCATTGAAATATAATTTTGTAGATATTTTCTTTCGTTATTGTGCAAATTGAGGTTTTGGTTGCCGATTCCCAGATATCTTCCCACTCATCCCTTTCTATTTCCACGTGAAGTCTTCAGTCCATTTTAGCATGTACTTATGGTCCGGTGTGTCTATTGATGCCTCTACCCCCATGTATTTTCCCTGATCTCAATCCTCTCTGGTTAGTGCCTTTCTAACAATATATTTAACATTTTGATAAATCAGGAAAACTCCCGTTGTGGCAAATTGACGAGAGAAAATGTCTAATTTGAAGGAATTTAAAGAGATGGAAATCTTGCGTTTGGTACTTTTTTTTTGGATATCCTGGAAGGACAGGATCCTCCCTTTTTCTACCAGGTCCGCTGCTATTTTTGAAATTGGTTCAATTGTCCTTGGGAACAGCCCCGAGGGAAGCCCGGGTTGTAGAAAATAGGAGTTAGCAGTGATGGGAAGGTCCTTAATGCATACTTTCCTTTATTTTTGGACCATATTTTCCACGTGCACCTCATCGATCCCAGGCCAAACCTTCCTATCGGTGTCTCCCGGCTCCTCGGGACCAAAGAGCCGCTGCGAGGGATAGAGGTCTCGCATAATAGGATTCAATTCCAACCAGCAGCAGGTTGTTGGATCATTATTCCATATCACTACTTGGTTTAATTGGGCTGCTTGATAGCGCAAATGTGTTTTATTGAAATTTTGTGGTTTAAAGAAATGTGTAATCTGGACTCACTTCAGATATTGTTAACTTTTATTTTACCAGCAAGAAAATTGTTTACAGCCGTTTTGTGCAGCAACTTTGACGACCACATAGGTGCCTTTTTCAGAGAAGACTGGATCTTATTAATCTCCAAAGTACACAATAACATTGTATGTTGCATTCTGTGTATTGCAACTATCGCTAGAGCAGCAGCAACACATTTTGGTTTGTACCACAATAAATAAGAACTCCACGGACCACCACATTTTTACTGGCTTGTATAAATATCTATATCCATACCTATTTGAAGCCTATAACTACGTTTCCTCTCTACATTCAGTTAATAATTGCAATGTAGCTGTAACTTTGTTGGACTATTATTCAGATTCTTTTATTTGCCTCTATCCTCTTGTATCCCACAGTACTGTGGGTTACTGATTTCTAAGACTCTGTGCATTACTAGCTACACGCATACCAGAGTTGGGAACGACTGGCTTAGGGACAAAGAAGGGCAGTCCTCAAAGGAGTGAAGGGGACCAATGATATTATCATTACACAATTACCAAGATAAGGAACAAGAAAGAAAAAGTATTTGCCCAACATCCCACGAGAGTAGCTGATGTTATTCTCCTACTCCCATGTTAGAAAACAACATCTATGGAGTAATATCCATGTTGTTCCAATAAAAGATATTCTAGACAGCTCAGCTTGCATAGCGTCCAGTTTTTCAAGGACCTAAACAGCTACTACAGCTCTGCATTGAAGCAATATGTTACTCATAAGTCATCTATCTATTTGGAACAGAGTATTTTAAATAACAGGACTTCCAAATGATGTCACATCTTTGGAAGCCATCGCTGGGCTTGTAGATAATTCGCTGAACGTTAAAACACAATGGCAGTGCACTTAACCCTAGTGATTGTGCATTAGCTAGAAACAAAAAAAAATGAATGTTTAAAAGCCAACAGTATACAAGCAATTAGTGGAAACATAATACTCTTGAGAGCTATCCATTCCCAAATGGTATCACACACATCGTTTACAATTTATACAGAAAATAGTCAAGACCGTAGTTAACTTTCCTGCTTAATAATAAAATACTTCTATATGTGTGTCATGGATGGTAAAATTGAAAAAACAAACTGTTTGCCTAGATACCGTATTTAATGTTAAGTGACTTAATCCAGCTGTTAAACATCGATACATATACATTTATGAGCCCTCCTGAGACCTGTGGTTCCTTGTATGTTCTTCTGAGTGCCAGCGCGCAAGACATGATGTATTTAAACAAGTCTCAATGTGGAAAACTGAGAGCTGAAGATGATCCGACATGTGTACATTCTGATGGCTTGTAAAGGTTTTATAAATGAGGCATGGTCATTAGACCAAGAATTAGTGGTTTGTAAAACCTTCAGCGATATCATAAAATCTTTTACAGGGGCATGAAAGCCATTGAGAAAGAATATGTTATGCTACAGTCTTAGAAAACTGGGTTGGCTTTCCATTGCAAAATAATATATCCCAGTTCATAAAGATTTAAAAGAGAAAAATATAATTTTTTTCATTGCTTTTAGCTACATTACAAGTACTTTTTTTAAACCACGGCTCAAAGTGCAAAGCACCTTAAATTGTATCATGCTCTCAATCCCCTAATTCCTTTTTGCCACGTGCATTACGTTTCCACAAATGTTTATGTCACACTGTCACTCACAGAATATAGCAAATAAAATGAATACTAGATAATCTGGCCCATGCGGTTTATTTGTTTGACCGGCTTACTGCAAGAAAATGTGATAACTTTATGTATTCCTCATGTCTGTCTCTGGGATTTCTTCCTTCCTTCGCTGTATTTCACCTCTCCCACATCTGCTGAATCAACTAACCTTTCAGTAATTATTTTCTCTCTCTGATGTGCAGTGGAACATGTTAAGCACCACAGAAATCCAAAGCCCAAGAACACGACATTAATTACCAATATTAACACAAAAGTATATGTAAAAATCTTTTTTTTTTTTTTTTTTTTTTACAAACACTGTCAACCGCTTTACACAGTATTGGGTGGATGTGACTAAATGCCAGAATACACAGGGATAGCACTAAATGCAGCACCAGCAGCGATGGGGATAATGTAAAATACTCAGTGGAACCTCAATCAAATGAAAAAGATGCTCTTAGGGTTACTACATAAATGATCACAATCAACTGAGGATGAGGCACTTCCAGATCAAACAAATATGTGTACAGGCAAAATGTTGTGACAATGAAGGGTAAAACACCTAGGGGATATCATTCAGTAATAATAGGAACTGTTACTTTTCCCTCCATCCTTATTGAAAAAGTTTAAATGTAGTTACATAGTAAACATGAAAGTATTAAGTCTCTACATGTCGTGGCTATCTGAGTAGCATTATAAATGGATTTCTGAACATTGTTCATCTCCATTGGAAATAACGTAAGGTTGGAGATGCAGATAAAAAATGCCCGAGAAAACCAGATACAGAAGAGGCAGCCTGTACACGTACACGTAAATTGGGTGCCCCCCGGGACTGTATTTATGAAACCTGCTAAGTGCTGGGATCAGAGTTCAACTCCAACATCAATCATCTAGAAGTGGTTAGTCTGACTTCTTACTGTGCTAAACTCTGCAGCAGTTCCACAGACTGCCTGTCCATAAACCTGTCAGTGTTGGAATGCGTTGCTGGCTTTATGGCATTGAATGGGTTAAAAACCATTGTACATTAATCATGAAGACACACTTGAGTAGACTCCTGAAGCTTTATCTCATCACAAAACACATAGGATGAGCTGGTGTTAGCTGCCTCTCTGCTCCCATCCACATTTCTGTCTGTGACTTTTAAGACTTTATGCAAATAAAGCTTTTTTTTAAATGATATTTTATACTGCTTGTGATTGACTACTTTTAAGATGTCCAGCTTGATGTACTGGTTTTGAAGTATGTAGGCTGATATCCTACGTTTCCAGTCTGCATGCTTGCGGAGTACACTCCAACTGTATCACTATTTGGCACGGGACTGACCTCGAGCATAAAAGATATGAATTTCATGGTCTTTTCACTTTAGTCAATTGTCTTCATATAGCATTGAATGAGGCACTAAAACAAAAAATTTGCCCATATTGCAAATTATTATCATTGGTGGCTATGTCAGCATTTATGTTATTGTTGGTTTTTAAACTCTACATCAACTGTCTTTTATATGTCATCTTTTATTATATTCTTTGCAAATACTTCAGATAGATTGCATGAATTACAATAACCAGGCCATAAAGAATGCTCTTACGGTCTTTTTATTTTACAGACAGAAGATCATCTTTGAGAAAAACGAGTGTCAACACTGTTCAATCACCATGAAACGTACCGTAGCCTGTCTGTGACACAAGCTCAGCCGCTCCTCCAATTGGTTTGGTAAAGACTCCAACAATTCCTTTTCCCACACCAGAGATAACTCCCTTGGCCTTGTGCCCGGCTGATGCTTGGGCCTCAGACGTCCTCTGAAAGTTCTGCATAGGCTGATCTATGATGCCAGCTATTGCACCTGAAACAACAGCAATAAGTCACAACCATTAATTTAGATAAGGGGGGAAAAAAAATACAAACCAATAGGGAACATTTAAGTTTGGACGCGAGTTTTGTTTGGATGGAGCTGCACACCCCACCTTCTTTCTAATGCATTTACCAATTCAATTATCTCAATGTTACTTTAGTTTCAACTTTTACAGTCATGGTCCTGAGAGCCCGATTCCTTGAAATATCTATAACACCGATCATCCAATTAGACTGTTTGCTTCCATATGCTGTTCTCTAAGCACTTGCTGTAGCTCAGCTTGGCTAGTGATGCATGTATGTTCTTGAGCAGACGCTGGAAACTGTCTTGCTGTTGTGGAATTCACATTTCTCATCCTTTCGCTAGCCCAAGTTTTGAGTCGGAGAACAATAATTGCCGTCAGCCAACATACTGTTTTTTTCTTTTTTCGTACTGCTGGCTTTGTACTCCCTGGGTTGTTTAAATACTAATACAGCTTGTGAAATATGATCATCCTTGCATTAGGTACTGAGAAACTTCGTTTTTTTGGAGTGAACAACAGAATATAAACTTTATCATGAGACAGTGATTCCTTACAGTTTTATGATATTGCTTTTTCTTCTCTTTGTTTCCTTCATTAGGATTTTTTTTTGTGAAAAAAAAAAGAGGTGATATTCAAAAATCTGTCACAGAAGCTGCTCTGCCTGCTATCTCCAATAAAAAACAAATACTTTTCTTTCTTCATAATAGTCACAATACTTCATTGGGGAATGTGATGGTTTTATTTGTATTGGAGTAAATTATTCCAAATACGTGGGACTCGTTAAAGATGGCTGGAGTTGAGCATTTTCTCACGACCTTTTTTAATTTCTCACTCATCGCTGCATCATAAAATATAATGTGAGTTCTTGGTACGAGCAGACGATGTTGTGTGTGTGTCCTGATACTGAAAATGTTGCATTGTGCTCACGCGCCTTAGAGCAGCAATTCTGGCTCCCTGTTTTTATTTCTAAAATCTGACCTGTGCTGGTTTTGACAGGGGGGAAAAAAAAAGTAGAAACATGGCGGCGGACAACAAACCTGGCCGCAGGGATCACCAATAGGAAGCCGCAAAGTCCTCGCTTTTCTATTGGTTGCTGGAGCGAGTCTGACTCTGGCGGCTATATTGTTCCCACAGTTTGTCCACTGCCTTTGTCAGTCCTGACCCAGGGGATACACGGACTTTGGATGCTCACCCTGTTTGTTTTGTTTTAACCTGGGCTTTATTATTATTATTATTATTTTAACCTGGGCTTTATTATTATTATTATTTTAACCTGGGCTGTATTATTATTATTATTTTATTTTAACCTGGGCTAGTTGCTTTAAGGTAATTAAAAGCTATTACACTTGCATGGAATCAAATGTCAATAATAGCAGATAAACATTATAAGGGGCTATCTTCAAAAACAGATGCTTTAAAGCCCCAGTTCCACTTGGCAACGTATATTGAAATTGGAATAAAGTGAAAGCCCGCTGACGTGACATCTTGCCCAAAATATGTTGGTTTTTTTTTGCATGTAAAACCTATTGAGAGGGTCAGCAACCCATGGCAGCATAGGGCTTAGATACATGTTATTAGCAAGATCTAGTTCATATAGCACTCCACACGAGCAGCTGAAGGAGCAGAGCCACTGAGGGTTTGATCACTTCATTTAGTTTTCTCATTAACCTTTCACTGACTGTGGACTCCTGGTGCTCATTTGCAAGCTGTGTTCAGCTTTTACTGTACCATTAGTGGATTATTGCTGCCCTGCTATTAGCTGTTTAGCTGTATTTAGCCTACACTATATGTTTGCTATCTATTTTCAGGGGTGTCTGATTTGACCAGGTATAGGGGAAGGGAGGCTTAGGGAAGTACCTCTCGGTCCTTTTGGACCAGGGGGAATGGGCCAGATGAAGAGGTAGTCCCTCGAAATGTCGCCCCCCTAGCATACTTTCCGTTCTCCGTTTTTTGTGTATATTCCTTGTGTTTCATGTTTTTTCCCCTTTTCCTTTCCCCCCCCCCCACCCCTCACTTTGTGACATGCCCATTTATGATACTGGTTTCTGCAAACACATTTAATTTATTTCTGGTTCATTTTATTATTAAATGTTTATTCTGCATTACAACTGTTTTCATCATTTGGCTATTAGACAGTGAGTGCTGGTACTTACGTAGATTTGTTATAAGGGGCTATCTTCAAAAACAGCAGCTTTAAAGCCCCAGTTCCACTTGGCAACGTATATTGAAATTGGAATAAAGTGAAAGCCCGCTGACGTGACATCTTGCCCAAAATATGTTGGGGTTTTTTTGCATGTAAAACCTATTGAGAGGGTCAGCAACCCATGGCAGCATAGGGCTTAGATACATGTTATTAGCAAGATCTAGTTCATATAGTCTGCCAGATGCACAACTAGGGCAACAGCCGTGCAAAATAATAGCACCAAACTTATCAAAGAAAAGGAATCCAATTCAAAGAACTTTGTCCTTTAATAGATCGGTGCATTCATTTTGCACGTGTTTTGCAGACTTTAGTAAATACCCCCCCTCCCCCCCTGATCAAAAACATAGCTTTAAAAAGTACAGCAACAGTCCCAAGGAATATTCAACACCTACATCTTTCATTAGGGGGTGATTAAGGGACCATATTCAAGTGAGGCAAGTTATAGTTATAAGGTGATCAACAGTGCGGACATATTTTAGAACTCCTGCCAAGATAATGTTACATACATACATGTCGCGAACGCCACACCTGTGTGCACGTGACTAGTGTATGTCAAAGGGTTTAAAATATCCAGCTGACTCACGGACCTCCCCGCACTGCACTAAAAATGAGCAATCTCTCCTCAAACAAAAAACATGTCACTACATCTCAATTTCGCTGCCACCACCAAGAATAATTGAAGGTCTTACCCTTAGGAGTTCCTGATTACTAGAAAAAAATGTAATGCACACAAAAACCCCAATGTAGCAAAATGTGTCTGAAAATGCGGTTAATATCTTCAAAAGGGTACTAAGGTCAATTAGGGCCCAAATACAGTACTTATTGAATATAATATTTAATATATAGGAAAAGGGTACAGTGCTGATTTACATTTGTAACCCCTGTGTCTGCCCATCAACAACAGAACACTGCCTTCTAGCAGGTTAAATGCCAGGGACATGTGACTATTTTAAGTCAGTAACAGGGCTGGTGAAGGAGGTGGGACTATGAGAGGGAGTGAACCTTAAGGGCTGGCTGGGGGCAGCCAAGGCAGAGCTGCATGGAGCTGAGGGAGTGAGGCGGTGTCTAGAGCTGTCAGCACAGAGAAGCAGAACAGGAGAGCTGATCAGTGAGCAGAGATGTCAGCACAGAGAAGCAGAACAGGAGAGCTGATCAGTGAGCAGAGATGTCAGCACAGAGAAGCAGAACAGGAGACAGAAAACTGGAGCAGTCAGAGAAAAGGGCACCACATTACATATATCTTTGTGAAATACAGGCCTGCAACTGGAACTCTGATCTATGAGCTCCAACGAGATACTAGTATCACATAGCACTGCCTGATCACCCAGCATTGGGAGGCTGAGTACAGTGAGTAACACACCACATGCGCAGGGTTAAGGTGGGATGTTATTAGTGGTTGTGTATTATATATAGTGATCCTAATCATAAAGATCACATGGTTATTGACAATCTGTGTATTATACCTATTCCTTGTGTTTATAAAACGGTTATACATAACCTGCTGTGGTGTCCCCTTCTTGCTGGCCCCACGCACGTGTGAGGGTTACTAACACTGTACAGACTCAGGCCCCCATCTCATACACTGGGGTATAGAAAAATAAGGCGGGTTACACGGAAAAGGAATGTTACAAAGAGATACCATATATAAATGCACCGTTTAATAAAATAATAAAACAGATAACCTATACGTAACCAACGAACAATATTAGATCCCTTCAAAGAGGTCTTGAAGTTGAAGACATAAGAACTCACGAGTTATTGATGGAACACCCTTCTCAGATGAATTCTGATTTTTGTACTCAAAATCAGTTTATATGTTCAACTTTTGCCTCTGTAAAATGCCAACCTTTTGTGGGTATGTCCCATCTCCCACTCATCAATCTTTTGTGACATTCAAGGCTGGGAGAGCGGGAATGATTTTAAACCCAAATGAATCAGAGTATAAAATACCCCATAACTCTCTCCCTGTAACCCTTAGAATAATAATACATTCATACGTTTTTGTTTTTTTACTTTATATCTTTTTTTATTTTTAGACAAGGTCTTTCAATTGGCGCAGAAAGCAAACTTGTAGAGGGGGGGGGATGGAGGGTACAAACAAAAAAGAAGGAATGGGGGAGGTGAGGAGCAGGGAGGGAAGGGGTAGGAATATAGCACACTAACATCATAGAATTACATTTGTTACCATTAATAAGCAGCCATAGATTTGGTAACGCACGTGACTTAGTGAGAGACATGAGCTAAAAGCAAACAAACAATTTATTCCTAGGCATCTACAAGTTTGTGGCATTCACAGGGAAAGAGAGGTTGGGTCAAGTCTAGCCCCAACCAGGCTGTCCAGCCAGGGTTCCCAAATATTTCTGAATGTATCCATTGTGTCATTTAGATATGCAGCTATCATCTCATATTGTAGAGTTTGACAGACTTTATTAATTATCTTGGTGAGGGCTGGGGTTCGACCCTTCCAGGCGACCGCAATAGTGCACCTGGTGGCGTCAACATATTCGAGATGTTTGCGGCCATTTTATACAATATTTTGAATTGGTCTGTTCAGAAGGGTCAACCAGGGACCTGCTCTGATGGTTGTATCTAAGACTCTATTTATTAGACTTAATATTTCAAACCATATAGCAGCTATTAACAGTAAGTTCTGCCATATGTGCTGCATCGTCCCCCTTGGCTGCAACCCCAGAAACATTTAGGGGTGGTTTGTTTAAGCATTTTGTTCAGCCTGATGGGGAGTCAAGTACCAGTGTTACAGCACTTTATAATGATTTTCTTTTGTGGCTGAGTTGATAAAGGCTGATGCTATTGCTCTCCATATACCTTCCCAGACTGCAGGTTTGGGGTCCTTGCCCAAATCGGTTTCCCAGCGTTTAATATAGCTCAGGTCTTTTTCATGACAGGGTGGCATAATGGATTGGTACCGAGTAATAGTAAGTCCTTTACACAACGGCATGGACAGGCAAACCCATTCGAATGAGGTGTTGTTACAGGACATCTTGTTATCAAAGTGGGGTGATATGACTGTATATACTAGAACAGTTCCAGGTTGGGGATCTGGTTTACCTCTTTAAGGTGTATGTAGGGTTTGATCTTGGAGTCAGTGAGTAGGTCTCTGACTCTTGAGAAATCCCTTGTGGTCCACCAATTCAATTTACTTATCTGGCAGCCTGGTTTAAATAGCGGGTTATGACATACTGGTAGTATGTTGGAGTTGGAGATTATCAGTCGCTTTTTCAAGCCAAGCTTGTCCCATAATTGAAGAGTGGGTTGTGATGTGGGGAGTAAGATGTCATGGGGTCTCTGTCCGGCTTGGGGAGTCAAAGCAGAGATCAGATTGGTTGTGGCTTGGGGAAGGCATTCTCAATTCCAACCGATCTAATACAGTTAGGCGGGTATGCCATAATAGTAATTTGGCTGTCTGAGCCTCTTGATAGTAGGAGATAGTGTTTGGTACTGCTAGGTCTTCTTCTAGTTTTGGTCTGTGTAGGAGATGTGCCAGAGGGTAAAACACCGGAGATGTTTTTAGGAGAAAATCAATGCAGGCTTTATTAGCCAGCAGCTTTAAACAGAAGACAGCTTCATATCAGCAAACAAAGTTAGAGCAGAAAATAACAACCAAGGATAACCACATGTAGGGCACTCGCTAACTTTTCAGTAGTCCTTATCTGAGGGCTGGAAGGCAAGGCCTCTTACCAACCTTTAACACAAATCCAAAGAGAGGTACCTGTAGGCAGGATTCCCTACGTCACGTCAGTCCAGGGTCTGTGGTGGTGGTGTGTGGGGTGCTCTCTCTGGCGGGTTACAGGGATAGGTGTTGCCTGGAACAGAGAGTCTCTCTTCCCCAGGGATCTGTCTAGCAGCGCATACTCTCTCTGTGCAAGAGATCCCCTGCCGTATGTGCAAGAGATCCCCTGCCGTATGTGCAGCAGGCTTTTAAGCATGCTTGATGAGCCAGGTGGAGACTGGAGTGTCTCAGTGTGGAGCCCTCAAACTCCAGTCTGGATGCCTCCCTTGCCGCTCCCAGTATCGTCTCCTTGATTTAAAAATAGTGGAACCTCAGAATGTCTCTCGATTTTTCACCCTCTGTGGGCTTCTGTCACAGGGCATGGTGAGCCCTATTTAGGTGGAACATATCTGGATCGCTGTCTGAAGTATCTGCTTAAACAGGCGATGAAGGTATGAGGTGATATTGTCGACTTGTTCTGGAATACTATCTATGCGTGCGTTGTTTCTGCACGATATGTTGTTCAGATCTTCCTCCTCCTGTACTGGGGGAAGGAATGTCCGGAGCAGCAATCAGCCAGCAGAATCAAGGTAAGCAAATAGGTCAGGAATAGAAGGCTTTATTGGTACAAACAGAACAGCAATCTCCAGGCAGTTCCTCCTACGAGTTTCATGCCTAAATGGCGCTTTGTCAAGGAGTCCTTCTCCTGTAGGTCTGCAATCATATTATTAGCTTCTTGCAGGACTTGTTCAGCTGTATTCACAGCATTAACTCGTCTGTCTTGTTTTCTAAGACATCAGTGTGGTTCTCTCTTTATTTATGTCCTTGAGTGCTGTTTGAAGTTCTGTCTGGAACAACATGTTGACGTTGTTCACTGATTTCTAGTGATCTCAGGGCACTCTGAATGCCCGAGGGTTGCGGCTCGTCCGAGTCGTCTGCATGTGGTAGGCTGCCATGTTCCTGCATGCCAGTCGCCGTTTCCCTTCACGCATATTTGCAGCTTTTCCCCCTTGTAGAGGCATTTGAACGAAACAGGTATGCTCTGGGAGGAAATACAATAGTTTGGGGTGTTTTAAGATAAGGTTCTGGTAATCTAATGTTACCCAGAAACGATAAGAGTCAAGCTATTCAGCATTCTCTTCCAGAAATAATCTTAAAAGGGCGGAGCCCCTTCAAATATCCCCGTGCTGCAGAGGTTCACTCCAGGAGTATATAAAGTCCATTTAAATCAGCAACATGATGACAGACCATAAGGGGTTAACATGCGTGATGAAAAGCAGCTGAGTCTACTGACTCTCCCCTAGTGTGGGAGCAGCCTGGCGGCATACAGAAGGCTGACCAAGCTGGTTTTACAACCTGCTATGGACCCCTCAGATGTATAAATTGCGCACTAAAGGTGGCTGATCCCCTGGGGTGCTTTAAGATAAGAAATCAACTTACTTAGTTCTTTTCTTGGTCTATTCAAGTTGGCGTGCTCCAGGCTGTTTCAACAATGAAGTAGCAGAGCATCCTCTCCGTGAGGAAAGTGATCAACGGGCACTGCTTTGAAAAAATGGCAAAAAGGCTGGATTGTGCAAAAATATATATAAGCCTTTATTGATTCATGGCAAACATGGCAAACATGGCAAACATGGCAAAGAGACAAAGCCCCATGGGCGAAACGCGTTAGAGCGCTGAGGGGCGACTCCTTCTCCCCTTTTTATCCATGTTTGCCATGAATCAATAAAGGCTTATATATATTTTTGCATAGTCCAGCCTTTTCGCCATTTTTTCAAAGTAGTGCACGCTGATCACTTTCCTCACGGAGAGGATGCTCTGTAGCTTTCTCTTCCATTCGCACTGCGCTTGTACCCTCGTGCATGTGTATGATTTTAATGCATGCATGGACATCTTGACAGGTCTAATACAATTTTTGGAGAGGGAAACAAATATCTGAGATATGCAGCCCAGACATTGTCATATTTACTGTCAGTAGAATGCTTTATTTCGGCTCATCGCACATCAATATCTTTTATCATGGTGAATTGCACCAGATTTTAATTATCATACATTTTTAAATCAGTAAGGAAATGTTGGGTGACTTTTCTGTCACCTTTTCTCTGCTAACAAGAAAGGACTCAGGAATTGTTATGTTGTCTTTGAAGATACAATGTTAGATCAGGTCAACTCTCGGGTACATCTGTACACCAGTCACTTCATTTATAAACGTATTCCTTTTTCATTGGTTTATTGGCCCATTAATGCAGATACCATGACAACGATATTTTTAAAATAAGCATTGTAACATTTTATTTTACCAGCATATCTTCTTCCAAGATATAACATTTCATCATTCAGGTTTGGCACATACGAAACGTTAATTTCCTTGCGTATTTCACAGATATAGGATATACAAATCAAGTCCTTACGTGTCCTCAAAGATGGCAACCTGTCGTTCCTTCCTTCTCGCTGTTGGAAACGGTCAGCTATTCTCTCTCCTTAGCTTGCTAATCTGATGTTCTGCTGTCTTTTTATACAGAGTAAAACCACCAAGTAGGCTAGTCTCTGTATATGGCATCACCATGTATCTTTGTAATAGCGTCTCACAGATATGGAAGTCAACCTGGTCTAACATTGAAAATCTATGACCGAATCTCTTCACAAATAACCCACAACAGCGGTCTGGAATGTAATCCTACCCTAAAATCTTATTATTGGAAGTTGGTCCCACCCTTTACTCACAAATAACCTCTTTAGCAACTGTCATTATAATCAATCACTTATAGGAAGGGGAGGAGACGTTCTAACAAGAGTTAACCCCTTGTTTGCTGTATTTGGTCACACAATGTCTCTTGCGTGACAACACATAGAATAGAAAAAAAAAATCACTTCTTCAAATAAAAAAAAATATTTTTGAACCTACTGGAAACAGGTGTTTCAGAAAAGATCATCAAGGGAATGAGCCAGAAGGTTCAATGCCTTGTAATGTAATACTGGTTAGTGAATATGTATAAAAAAAAATCCTTTGCCCAATATCCCTAGGCGCTGACAATGGAAGTTGAACAGACATTTCAACTCTTACTAATTTTCTGAGTCCTATTCCTTTGGAGCCAGTACAGTACCACTCATTTCTTGCCATCAGTGCTCTGATAAATCTCAATGGAGTCTCTCTGATAAAGATCACGACTTTGCTATTGCAATGCACTATTTATTGTTGTCCAGAACCCCCAGATCACTGATGTCAGTCTTTTTATGAGGTTTACGTTGAATAAGAGCGGCTGCAAATCAGGGATTGTGCAACTTGTACGGTTATTTACCTTTCATAGGCGCAGCAAACAGGAGTGAGCACAACGTTTCTGGATGGGGGGGGGGGGGGAGGAATGGAATCCCTCCCCTTGTCAGGTGAAATCCTTAAAGGGCGACACCTCAGGTTTCACTCTTTCACATTCTCATCAGCTCACCCCCTGATTGTCCAAGAACCAATCAGAAAAGTAAGGGTGATTTGTGTGCTGGGTAGAAACTGCTCTCCCCTCCCAGAGTGAACAACGTCACACACAAGGTAGGAATACAAACAAGTCAATCTCTCCTCAACTTTCATTTGCGTGGCTGGTGCCTGTTGCACTGCAAGGGTTAAACATGCCTCTGCTTTATCTTGGGCCTGGGAGGTCATTGGTTTTTAGTGATTTCCTATTTGTACTCTTCCTTTAAATAAACTCTGTCCCCTCTGAACAGAATTTGCAGGCAATATCAAATGGCATTACCCACATCATCGGATGCTATTACTGTACTTAAATCACTTCCAGCAACTTTGGCCCAACATGTAACACGTTACCACTTCCTCTGGGGTCCTTTTTGAGGCTTGTGGTTGCAATTTTAGGACCAGTGTACTAGAGATTAGGAAAGTCTACAAATCCTTTCGGAGTGATCTCCTGCGACCTCTTGCCATGGAATGTCTATGGTCACTTTGATTTTCAACCCAATACTTAAAGAACATGAAAACAGCTTGTAAACACCACAGCTCAAAACTACACCGCTTCTGTCACATATATCTACATTTAAATATATGTACGTGTGTGCATGTGTCTATCTGTATAAGTTGATGCAGTCAAAGTGACAGAAAACAACAATGTGTAGACCAGAAAGTGAGCAGTTTAATCACCAGAACTAAAACAGAATAGCGAAAAAAATGTAAAGATTTTAATAGTTTAATAAAAAGTATTAACATGATTTTAATTGACATTTTCACTGTTTTTGTTACTCTGGGTGCGTTGGTTATTTTGTACACAGCTCTGATTTGAACATTGTTGAGAGATACACATACACACTGAAATGTTATATATATATATATATATATATATATATATATATATATATATATATATATATATATATATATATATATATATATATATATATATATATATATACATACACTAACGGTGGAGGTTTTTTGTCACCTTTTTCCTTTTTCACCCACCATAACTTAAAATGTATATGGTAAACCTACCCAGCCTTGAAAATTGCAAAGCCAGTACAGTACAACAAACCTCGCACTGATGAGACCCATTAAGGTTGAAACATGTCTGAGTGGTTTGACTGGCTTTGCATCTAATCCCATGTTGTGCTTAAAAGCTGTGTGAACAGCAGAGTATTTGCTTATATGGGTTCCATGTAAATGGATTTCTGGCAAAAGGTGACACATTGTGTGCTCATTTGCATGTCATTCCCAGAATCCCTTGCTGCAGTGGGAGCACTGTATGCTAGGTGATAATGGTTGACAGGCAGGGTTGCAGACCTGTCTAAGACATGTGAATGTGCTCACAAGTGATATTCTTTATTGGCTATATGCCAACGTGGTGGAGGTTTTTTGTCGCCTTCTTCACACACTGTGTGTGTGTGTCTTTATTTATATAGTGCCATTAGTGTACATAGCACTTCACATTAGTACTACACGTGACAATCATATAAATAACAAATAATACAAATAACAGATCATGGGAATAAGTGCTTCAGACATAAAAGTAACATTTCGGAAGAGGAGTCCCTGCTCCGGGAAGCTTACAATCTAATATATACATATATGCATACACACTTAGTATATCTCAGTATCACTTAGGAATCGGTTTTACCATACTTAGTTAAGTTATGGTGGGAAAAAAAAGTGCCAAAAACCCTCCACAGCAAAGCATATAGCAAATGGAAATATTTGCTGTAGTGAAAGTGCTGTATGCTGGGTGATAATGGTGAAAGGCAGGGTCTAAGACATGCAAATGAGCATACAGTAATATTTCCATTTGCTATATGCTTTGCTGTGGAGGGTTTTTGTCACTTTTTTTACCCACCATAACTTAACTAAGTATGGTAAAACCGATTCCTGCTTCTTTTTTGCATAGCCAGTAGAACCAACCCCACACTGAGGAGACCCATTAAGGTCAAAACAGCTGTCTGTGTGTGGGTGGGTTTACTGGCTATGCATCTTAACCCTGGCTGTGCTCAAAGCTGTGACCATGCAGCAAGCTTAAACCTATAGGGGGACCATGTTGAATGGTTTTGAAGCAAAAGGTGGCACTGTGTGCTCATTTACAAGTCATTTCCCAGAATCCCTTGCTGCAGTGGAAGTGCTGTGTGCTGAGTGATAATGGTGAAAGGCGGGGTTGCAGACCTGTCTAAGACATGCAAATGAGCATACAGTAATATTTCCATTTGCTATATATATATATGGGCAAATAAATAATGTATATAAATTATTTTTTTGTCCATATATATATATATAGCAAATGGAAATATTACTATATTCATTAGATAAATATGTACATCCTTATCCCTAAATTGTGTAATGTCACCTACAGTACATATATAGTGCTGGTAATTTGGGTTGAAACTGGTTATTTGTTGTGTAAGATTAAATGTAGGTGATTGACCGCTTTAAAAAGAAGATCAGACCAGCATAAATATTTTTTAAATATAATCCAAATATCTCCATAATAACTAAACGCTGTGCAATTGTTTTAAATGACTTTTACCTAATCAATTTGGTGATGCGATTGTTTGTAGCTGGTTGTATACACAGGCAAATGGTTAAGTATTTTGATGGTTTGTGTGAAAACAAATCTCTCCGTCATCATTAGCCAAAGAGATAAAGGAGAAGAACAAAAAGAACCAAATACAATTTGAATTACAAAAGACAGCCCCCCCCCCACCCCCGCCCCAACAAAAAATACAAAAATACACAGTTCCTCAGGAAACAAATGGGAAAATGATACGCCAAAAGTGACTAAATCTCTCTAATTCAGCTATTTACTCTAGGTTGTTTATTTTGTGTCTGCTATGTGGGACTGCCTCTGTAACATGGTTCCTTGGTACATTACAAATTAGTGAGCATGGAAAAATGCTTGTTTAACCTTCTGCTTCCAGAGGGGCTATTGTAGGTGTGCATTACAGACCTCCTGCAATACTACCTCCTTTACAAATATTTAACCCTTCACCTGACGGAGCTCCTCACACTTCCTCCCAAACCTGTCCCTACTTCCCCCTTCCACATTACTGTTGGCAGCACTATCATACACCCAGTATTACAAGCACGCTACTTAGGGTCACATTTGACGCCTCCCTCACATTCTCCTCTCACACTCACAAGGTAGCTAAACCCTGTCGCTGTCACATCTGTAACATTGCAAAGATACGCCCTTTCCTCTGTCCTTCTACCGCTAAAACTCTGGCCTTGCTGCCTCTCACCTGTCTCCTCTACAATGTATCCTAAATGCTGCTGCTAGAATCACTTTAGACTGCGATCCCAGTCAGCACTGCAGCACGCGCGCCCTGGGAGGGGGGGGGGCTGCGCATACACGCGTGGAAACCGCGATCTGCGGTGTATGGTGAGATGCAGAGATTGCAACGGGGGTGGGGGCATGGCATTGACTGAACCGCCGGGTGGCGTGGCCACCCCTCCATTGTAAGTTATGGGGCGGTACTTGTTCATGCAGCGCACGCCTCATACTGTTTTACCAGGAAGTAATACATTGAGAGTTACCTCCCGTTTTCATGTATGTCTTGGGCATTGAGTTATGATGACAAATACATGGTTACAAATACATACAGAAGATACATTAATATAATAGTATATGTTATAGGCGTTATGTAACAGTTACAGACCAGACTAAAATGTGAGACAGCTTTAGTTTTGAAAGAACTTAGACTGGTAGCGGCTGTGAGAGTCTCCGGTAGATTGTTCCAGTTTTGGGGTGCACGGTAAGAGAAGGAGGAGCGGCCGGATACTTTATTGAACGTTGGGACCATGAACAGTATTTTGGAGTCAGATCTCAGATGATAAGTGCTGCATGTGGTAGGGGCGAGGAGCTTGTTCAGACGCACTTATCATAACACCCTCCTACTGTCTCTATAAGTTCTCCCCAATTACCACTTTGATTGTAAGCTCTTCGGGGCAGGGACTCCCATTCCTATTGTTACTGTCATGTCTGAAGCGCTTATTCCCATTATGTGTTATATTATTATGTCATGTGTATTACTGCTGTGAAGTGCTATGTACCTGGATGGCGATACATACATAAAGATATACTGATGCAGCCACGAGTATCCGAACACTTGCCTAGGAAAATCTGGGGCAATACCCCAGTAATGCTGCAACATTTCTGTGACATTTCTGCAGACAGACTAATGGCCCATCGGATTAGCACAGCGGGGGTCCCTGGCAGTCCCATTCAAACTGAATGAGACTAGCAGGGACCCCCGCTGTGTTAATCTGATGGGCCATTACTCTATTTGCAGAAATGTCACAGAAATGTTGCAGCATTACAGGGAGATTGCCCCAGATTTTCAAAGACAAGTGTTCGGATACTCGTGGCTGCATCTGTACATACATACCTTTCTTTTTCATGGTCATCTCACTAATCGGAGGGCAATTCTCCAGTTGTGCTCCGTCTGAGGGATGCTAATGCACAATCTTGTTTCTGTCATTGCAAATTTTCTAAGCACTGGTTGATACCTCATTGCAGCATTCTTTCCACAGTTAGTTACAAGGGTCAAAGTGTGGTGGTATTAAGTGGTATGAAGTACTACTACATTTCAATTTACATCTCCAATGTACAACTTATTTTTTTAATTGACAACCCCACTATACCACAATTACCACTTTCTGTTTAATAAAAAATCAGCCTTACTTTAAGAAGCCTATTTCCCCTTGTTTTTCAGCATACGATTGTATTAATATCTCTAGTCCAAATAACTTTTCCACGACTTTTAATAAAACAAGTAGACTATTTTTTTAAGCCACTAGTTACAGTAAGTACAATATCAGACCTTAACTAGCTCTGAACACAATCCGCATGTAACATATTAATGGCGACACACACACGATCCTACAAGGGAGTTTGGGAAGCAAATCTTTTTAACATTTGATTAAAAATGTACATTTAAGAATCAGCAAATCTTCTCATAGAGAAAGTAAAAATAAAAAAAAATAGTGCTATATGGAAAGTTTTTCTCACTTTAACTCAATTGTCACATATGTTGCTACAGTAAGTGCTTTTTTTAATTTTTTTTTCTTCATTTTAAATTGCAAAACATTTTCATGAAGTTTCCACATAGAAAATCCTGCTTTTCTGGCAATTACAATGCAAGAACAATTCTGTAATGGGTACACTGAGTATTAGACTGTCAGTAGAAAGACATTGCCATGTAAATGTTTACATTACGGTTCCTTGAAGAACAAACCTTAGAGGACTGATTACCCCTTCCCCATCATAGATATCAGGGATGATTGTTTTTGTTTGAAAACCACTTGAGCAGAGTGCAAATGTCATGTAAACTGAGCTGAGAATCCTCCTTTGGTAATGAGATCCAGGGCAGACTGACTCAGCCTAATGTGCTTACTATTTAGAGGTGGATCTACCAGTGGTTCTATCAAAATACTGAACATGGGTCAAATGCAGAGTTTACAGAGACAACCTGCGGGAGTTACATTCATGGCAGAAGAAAAGGTTTCTGGAATTCATGTTGGATAAAAACAAAAAAAGAAAGAAGAGGATTCTTCATAAATTAAATTATAGTCTAAAGGGTTTTCAAAACCTCAATCTAAAACACTCATCTATACAGCACGTGGAGAGATATCTGTGAACATGCCTGAGATACAAAGCTAATGTGAATATGCAAATAAGCTCAATTGAATATGCAAATTATTTATTTCCCAGGAATCACAGGTATCTCTCCATGTGTTGAAAGAGGAGTGTTTTGGGAGGTAGTCAGTATGTATTGTACTAAATGGTACTCACTCACTGTCTCTATCCTCCTCCCCTTTAATTCAGATTTCAGGGTACATTCTCCCCTGGGGAAATTCACTCACTCTCTCACACTTTGGCCTGGTGAAACGGCAAATTCTTGGCAAAAATGCATCAATTGTTTTCTAATTTTCTCGGAATGTGAAATTTCACATATTGTAAAGCACACACGCCAGTGAAATGCATGACTGAAAATTCTGTGCACAAGACACACCTACAAGCAAGATATTAAGTTTTTTTTATGCAGGAAATGACAAATTATTCTGGTTACTACATTAAAGTCCGGTGCCCTTATATCTGCTTTTTTTTTTTTTTCTTACACAGCTTCAAACTTTAAATCGCCTTTAAATGCTTTACCTGTATGTACACAGATGGCCCAGTTTTGAAAATAACACAATAATATTAGGACAATGGGCTTTTCTGAATAGTTCATTATGACTAGTCCATCTCCCAACCCTACATTTGTAAAAAGAAACCCTATTGTAACTGGGATGGCTGCAGAGAGAACACATGTAAAACGCTCAGTGTAGTGTCCAAGTTACATTACCGAGCAGGCTGATGCCGAGGCGGGACAGCCCCTGTCTCAATCCTTCTCCCAGGTTGTCAGGCAGCTGTCTCCTCCACTCCTCCTGTCTGTGGTAGTGTTCTTCATCCAGAGACAGCCTGTCCATGTTCCGTGCCAGGCTGGTGGCCAGGTTAGTTAGGGACGTCAGGGTACCTACGGAAAAGTGGGACACCCTGAATCCAGTCTTTCATATCCCAAAAATAAATAAGTAAGTATGCCCTGGGCGGTGGTATAAAACAAACATTTTTCTTTTTTCTTTTTCACCATCACTTATTCAATACGAGTGACATTTTTGGGAGAACAATTTGAAGGTGGCATTAAGTCGATTGTATCGTTTTAATCTCACCTATGATACAATTTGGTTTATTTTTGTTTCTCGGCAGAAATATATGGCTTTAAAAAAATTATACAGTAGTGACCGATTATAGTCTAGGTCAGGGGTGCGCAAACTCGGGGGGCCCAAGGTGTTTTTGGCGGGGGCGTCGCTTTTACAGTGGCCCCCTGCACTCTTCCCCAAAGCATTTAAATTAAATGCTTGGGAGCGCGCGAGGCCTCTGCAACTCACTTACCTAGCCTCCGGCGGCTTCGGCAATGCGTCGCCATGGCAACGCGGCATCAAATGACACCCCTGGGTCATGTGACGTCACATGACCCCACGGCGCCATTTGATGCCCGTCGCCATGGCAACGTGGCAACGTGGCGCCGTGACATGACCCCGCGGCATCGTTTGACACCGGCACAAAGGTAAGGGGGGGGGGGGCGCAGCACCACAAGTTTGTGCACCCCTGCTCTAGGTTACAAATCCCATTTTATAGTTACATCACTGTTTAAGAAGATTCGTTATGCTCTACTGTATACAGCGATTCGTGTCTGTATTTTTATATCCAGGAGATAACTGATCAAAAGAACAAAAATGGATGACATTTGCACCATAGGCAGTAACAAATATATAATTAACAAGTATAATTCAGTAATAAGAACTGATATAATGTTTGGTTGAAACCTATTCCAATTTCATACTGGAAAGCCAATAAAATCAGTCTCACAATGAAGAGATCCAAAAGGTCAAAATAGCTGTCTGTGAGTAGGTTTTACTGGCTCTGCACTTCTTTAACCCAGGCTGTGCTGAAAAGCTGTGTAATGCGGCAAACATACGTTTACAGGGGTCCATGCTAAAATGGACATGAAGCAAAAAGTGACAATGTGCTCATTTGCATGTCATTACACAGAGTCCCTAGTTGCAGTGAAAATAGAATATTGATGTCCAACTCCATGGCAGTGCTCACCAATGGGTTAAGTTCCACCCCCCAGCTGAGCTAGGACACCTGTGGGAGGACCATAAATAGCCACTCCCTTCCTCCCCAGGTAGTCTCAGTACAAAGGCTGAAATATTTAACTAGAAACATTAATATCGTCTTATATCTAAACTTTGGGATTGGTGAGCACTGCTATGGAAGGACTCTCCAGGAAAAGAAAATGACCGTAAGTTGGTATCAATTTTCTATTTTCCTGTTGTCCCCATGGCAGTGGTCACCAATGGGATTTGCCAAAGCAGCACCCACATAAAAGGAAGGGGTGTGGGGGAGACCATAGAATAAAACACAACACTCCTTGACACTTAAATAAGATCTTTTATTTAAGTGGCAACAATTGACTGCAGGACCTTTCTGCCAAAGCATGCATCTGCTGAAGCCTGTACGTCCAAATAATAATACTTAATAAATGTATTAATTCAAGTCCATACTGCTGCCCTGCATAATTCTGCAGTGGAAGCCTGCGTCTTTGCTGCCCATGACATAGCCATGTCCCTTTTCGAATGTGCTTTTACCAGCTCTGGGGATGGAATCTTTTGAATACTGTAGGCCTTCCTGATAGCCATTACAATCCATTGACTTATGGTAGATTTTGAGGCTGCTTGCCCATTCCTTGCTTCCTTTGGAAGAATGAACAGTCTATCTGACTTCCTACATCCTTCTGTTTTGTAAAGGTAGAGCTTTAAGCCTCTCACTACATTGCCGTTTGCCGTTTTTTGGCAAAATAAAGGCAGTATTATCTCTTGGCTGAGATGGAATTTTGAAACAACCTTAGGTAAGAAAAGCTGTACTGGTCTCAACACGACCTTGACTTGATAAAAAATAAGGAAAGGTTCCTTCATGGACTAAGCTTGTACTGTAATTCATCCATCCTACGTGCTGACAATACAGAACTGTCTTTAGTGTTAGATCCATGTCTGAAGCTTGAGAAAGCGGTTCAAAGGGGGCATCTGTTAGAGCCCGTAATACCATTAAGCCGGAACTGGGTCCCTGTATTGTGGATTGATTTTCTTCAAAGCTTGGAAGAATCTGCTTTGAGATCTATGGCGGAGAAATATCTCCCTAGTAGGGCTGATAATGCCGAGCCCTGGTTCTACACCGTCTTGCAAAAACGCCAGAATTTAAGGAATAGGTCGCTCCAAGAAGCTTCCACCTTAGCGCTCACACCACAGATGGAATCGTTGCCAGATTCTATGATATATTGTTGAAATCGTCATAATCCTTGATGCCATTAAGGTCTCTACCACATTGTGCGATAGCCCTCTTGATCTGAACAGCTTCCGCTCAACCTCCATGCCGTCAAATTCCGCTCCCTTGGACTGGGATGTTGCTCTGGACCCTGGAATAGGAGGCCTTAAAACACCGGCAATGGTTTGTATACCGAAAGTTGAACTACCTGTGGTAACCAGGCTCTGTGTTCCCAATTCGGTAGTATACCCCCTACCTCTGCCTTTCCATGGAAAGGATAGGGTGTATACTTTTGTAGCTCCTGGATTAAACATTCTTGAGCAGAAATTTTGTAACTTCTGATTTCCTGATGTTGCCATGAGATCTATGTCTGGTCTCCCACATTTTGCAACTAATTGATTGAAAGTTGCGTGTGAAAGGGACCACTCTCCTGGATCTAGTGTCTTCCATCTGAGGAATTCTGCCCGCAGGTTTCTTTTCCCTGCATGAATTGCTTTAAAGTCTGCTAGATGACGTTCTGCCCAGGTTTTAATCGGGCGTAGTTCCTGTAGGAGTAAGGGGCTTCCTGTGCATCCTCATATAGGTCACCGTAGTACGGTTGTCTGACCTGATCTTTACGTTTCACCCCCATAGTTGTAGTGAGAAGTGCTTGATTTTCTCAATTAAAGCACTTAGCTCTAGAATTTTGGCTGATGTTTCGTAACTTCTGATAGGACATTTTCCTTGGTCTATCTCGGTCACGAGTTGGGCCCCCCAGCCTATATACGTGCGTCGGTCGTAAGCTTGAGCCAGACATGATCTTGTAGAGGACAACCTTGTGGTAAGGAGATCCATTGGTTCAGGCTTGCCACCTGCCATTGGCATAAGAAGTTTGGCTGAAATGCTACCTGGCCCACTTTACCACCACTATGGTTGCTGATAGAGTGCCTATCAGACTCATGCATTGATGAGCCCGCCATCGCATGCTGGCTCTGGCTGTTCTGAGCATCTCCTTCAAATGTTTTCTTTTGTCGGAGGGAAGAACCATTCTGCCTTGCTGTGTGTTGAAATCAATTCCCAAGAATCTTAGATTCTGGGTTGGGCTTAATTGGCTCTTTTTTGTGTTGACCAACCAGCCGTGATGTGAGATGAATGTTAGCACCCTTCAGAGGTGTTGGAGTAAGAGCCCTCTGTCCTGTGCCTTTATCAGAATATCATCCAGGTAGTGGAAAATTTGTATTCCTTAATTCAGCCATGAGTGTTATCAACACCTTTTGTGAATGTTCTTGGTGACATAGAGAGACCAAAAGGAAAAGCTCTAAATTGGTAGTGTTCTACCAATATTGCAAATCGCAGATACTTTTTGTGTTTGTGGCATATTGATACGTGGAAGTAGGCATCTTTTAGGTCTACTGAAACAAGCCAGTTCCCCTTATGTTCTATTTTGAAATTTCTTACCTTGAGCAGTTTGTTTACTCCTCTTAGGTTCAGGATAGACCTGAATGTTCCATTCACCTTTTTCACGAGGAACATTGGTGAATAGATACGTCAATATCTTTCTTATGTCAGAACTTGTTGAATTGCACGATTGTTCATAATTTTTTGGAAACTGTCAGTTAATACCTGTATGGCAAGTTTGTTTCCCGGTCGTCTGGATCTTATGAACCTGTGTCTGCCAGGTATAGTTTTAAACTCCAGACAGTATCCCTTGCAGACAGCGTTGAGCACCTAAAAGTCCGTAATCGTTTGTGTCCAAATGTCCTGGAATTGCCAGAGTCTTCCTCTGACGTAGGATGTTTGAGCTCCCCTTATCCCATGAGAACTTCCCAGGCACTCTATATGAGGGTCCACCGCTTCTTGGCCTGCATGCCAGGAAGCTGTTCTTGAGTAACCCATTCCGGGGCCTATAGGATCTCATTCCTCGGCTCTTGAGCCTCTGATTCATACTTAAAGTCGGGACATGAAATCTTCTCTTCCTTTCCTATGGCAGGAATAGACTTTTGCCTCCAGAGACCTTCTCAATTATAGAATCAAGTTTCCTACCAAACAGATGATGACCTTCGAAAGGAACTGAACACAGATTATTCTTAAAATGACGAATCCACCTGCCAATGCTTTCGCCAAAGCGCCCTAGTGGCTGCAACAGACAGTGCCATAGACCTTGCTGCTAGCCTTACTGAATCCAGAGATGCATCTGCTACAAAGTCAGCTGCTAAGAAATCTATTGTTCCCAGCACACAAAAAAGTCAAAAAAGGGGGGAATATGCCAAAAAAGATTTAATGAGCAAAAAACACAAATCAAACGATATATAAGTAAAAAAACAACCACAAAACATCAAGAGAAAACCGGGAGGAAAAAAATCCTTTCCTTGTTTTTTCTCCCGGTTTTCTCTTGATGTGTTGTGGTAGTTTTTTAACTTATATATCGTTTGATTTGTGTTTTTTGCTCATTAAATATTTTTTTGGCATATTCCCCCCCCCCCCCCTTTTTTTTAATTACTTTTTTGTGTGCTGGGAAGCATAGATTTCTTAGGATTACGGTTTGGGAGGAAAGAGGGTCCTCTCAGTTCCACGTTGCATCACTTCTTTCTACTTCATTTCATGCTTTTTGTTTGCTGTCTATTTCGATTTTGTGTTAAAGTCAGCTGCTAGTTTTAGCTCAGAGAGTGCTCCATCTGAGATCTTTTAACTCCCTTCTCCAGGGCTTCCTCCACATTAGCAATCCATAACTTCCTAGCTCTTGTCACGGATGTTATGGCTATGGAAGGCCTGCAGGCAGCGCCCGCAGCAGAAAACTATCTCTTCAAGGCATTCTCCATCCGCCTGTCTATACCGTCTCGAAGGGAGGCTGCATCGTCCACCGGCACGGTTGTTTTTCTAGCCAACCTTGATACTGCTGCGTATTCCTTAGGTGGAGAATCCCATGCTTCCACTTCCTTTTCCTCAAATGGGTACATTCTTGAAAACGTCCTAGTCAAAGGACCTTTTTTATACAGCTGGAACCACTCTCCTTTGATCATCTCCTTCACCACTTCATGGACCAGGAAGGTTCTTGGTTTCCAGTGCAGGCTCCTGAATAGGCGATCGCTAGGTTCCGAAGGGGAAGGCTCATCCTCAATCTGGAAGCTCTCTCTTGCTACCTTGATACGTGGATCTATAAGCTCTAGACCAAAACTGTACAATTCGTCTGCTGAAAACTCATTCTCTGAATGTTCCATCCTGCTGAATTGTTCCTCCTCTGAATTCTCAGAAAATTAATCTTGCAGTCTTTCAAGGCTAGTAAATGATCTTGCCCGCTTCTGGCCTTTATGGGCAGACTTTGACGAGGATGCTTCAATGACCTGAGTTACCGCGTTCTTCATCCATGATATGAAATCTGACATCGGTTCAATTGAGTCTTTTGCCGCATCTCTTACGCAATCTCCACAAAGCCTTTTATTTTCCAATGCAGGCTTCTCACAAGACGCACAATGTTTGGTTTTCTTTGAGGCCTTCTTTCTAACAGTTGGTTTTGTAGGTGCTCTGGCCACTGAATCCTCCTGCTATGACCCTGGAGTACTGACATAATATGAATATCAGTAATTATAGCCATCACTTTAAAACAAAAAAAAAAAACAAAAAAAACACAAGAGTACTGCAATTACTATGACCACTGCCATGGGGAAAACAGAAAAGTATTGTATGCTAAGCGATAATGGGGAAAAGCAGGGTTGCAGACCTGTCTCAGACATGAATGTGCTCAGAAGTGATATTTTTATTTGCTGTAATAAGAATAAAAATTCCCATAAAACGTGATGAATAAAAGAAGATACTAAATATTTTAGGAGTACTTTCATTTCCTGTCTCTTACAAAAACGCATTTTTTTTTTTAGTGTGGTTGCACATCTTGTTCTTTTCCCTGCCTGCATTGTCCTCTTTCAGGGTCAGGGAAGGAGTTAAAACGTTACAGAAGTATTTTATACCAGTTCATCTATTTCTTCAGCGAGACCTTTCACCCTCGTTCCACCAGATGTCACTGTTTCCGTATTTTCTCACTATCCAGCTCTGCCATGCAGGACACACATAATGATGAGTGAAGAAACTGCGACAACTACAGTACACCTCTACACTTTAATATAAAAGCCATGAGGCAACCTGGGGTAGAATTTCTGATGGCTTGCAGGAATACGGAATATCTTTAATGCTTCTGCATTTATTATGTGCAGCCAGCATCACGTTACTCCTGAGGGAGATTTCAAAAGCAGAACGTTTTTTGAAGCGTTCCCACACAGAAGATGTATATATGGTTCCTCTGAGAATAGAATATATTGTGGATGTGTATAATACTCATGTGAGCGGAAAATACTACCCATCTCTCTAAAGCCGCAATCTGCACTGCATAATTCTCCTGGTGTGTGGGGAATTCTCTTGGTATATGACCACACAGAACAACTACAGTTCTGAAAATATGATTTTTTTTTTTTTTTTTTAATCATTACCCTCAGCGGACTGGAAAAATGAACTCTGGCATATGCATGTTTCTATGGTGTTACCATTAATAATAGGCTCCTGCCAGCAGTTAATTTTCATTGCAGAGTGGAGTAGACTCAGAAGGGCCCATCAAAGTGTTGATGTGTTTCTGCAATCATTTGTGTCACACTAAATAAGTCCTCTCCAAAGAGATAAACAAAAAGAATATTGCAGGTGCCACGGGGTTTCTGGAGTAATATTCAGTACTTTCATATACTGAAGGTACATAATAAAAGTAAGTTATATGGATGTCCTGTTAGATAACAGTGTTTATGTCCATCAGAACTATGGCTCTACAAGACTTCAGACTCCAGGGTTTGCTAAGAGTCCCAACTACCCATATAGTGTACAGCTCTATCTGGAACAAACTTCAACCTGTAAATAGTTGACAGGACACATGTTGACTATATAAGAGGATGACATTTTCAGTAGCTGTGTTTTTGAATCTCTTGAAGGCTTATTCTAGAGCCATAAGTAAGTAAGCCTGTGTTACCATGAAGGTCCGCCCATTAGCCCAGGAGTACGAAGCGTAACGTCCTAACATACCTTTGGAAATGTGTTTTACAAAAGATGTTGTGCCTCTGGAGACTCCACTGACAAAGGCGCCTGGACCACGAGTTAGTCCTTCATATGGAAGTCTGAAGAAATCAGCAATGCCATTCCCAATACTTCTCACCAAACTAGCCGGACTTCCAAGTATATCCAAAGATCCAACAACCCAGCCTAAGGAAGAAGAGAAGGACGTCAAGTGAATCGTTTAATTTAGTGTCAGCAGAGAAACAGAAATGATATCCTTTTCTTCAGCTAGACCTCAAAGCTGCTAAAAAGTGCATAAAAAGCATATACATGTAACAAATCAAAGGAGAACAAAATGACATGGTCCATAGAGTTTTCTCACACTGCATTTGTTATTATAATATTATGTTAGTACTGTTCAAGATTGTGACTAGAAAAAGGATGGTGTGATTAGCGCTAAAAAATATATTACAGTGCAGTGCAATTATTACAAGTGGTTAATACAATAATAATGTAAGGCTGCCAGGGAAACTAACCCAAACACAGTTAGTGATAGACAAAAGAAACAATCCACCCCCTGAAGATGTGCGCATGCGCACCAAACGCGTTGGGCTATTGAGAAGCATTCCACAGCTGTACTGTGTGAGGAGCAGACCTTCCAAACAGTTTCCAGAGTTGCAGGCTATAGGAGGTGCAATCGGCAGTAAGATCTGGTAGATCGTCCCGCCCGCTGTGACGCACTTCCGGGCGTGGTTGGAGGACTCCACGAGGAGAGGAGGAAGTGCCTCCATTACCAGCCGACAGCATAGGAAACTCCTGAGGGCTACACGTGGCACACGTCCCCTAACATCACCTGCTGGACGTTTATACCATCCCCACCTGCATTTATTCTGGTGACTTGCTGTAAGTAGGATTCCGGTTTTTACACACCGGATCCCAGACCTCCTCGTCACTAGACAGCTGCTATTCATTTTATTGTGTTCATTAAAATCATTTATAATATTAGTCAGCTTAATTGTCTTTGTTTAGTGTTGTCTTGTGTATGTATGTCAGTCTGTCTATATGTGTGTGTATATTGGTATAGTTATACAGTGTCACACTATGATCTTGTCCTTTTGTCTCCCCTGCATGATTTAAACTAATCCTGATGCTGAGGAACCTGTTGACAACTGGATCAAAGCAACATTTGCTGGACACCCCAATTCACCAATTTGAACTCTATACTCTCCCATTTGGACTTTAAGGCGCCGGTCTGTATTGTTTCTACTGTTCAAGATTGTACATTACTGTATGTTATTATATGGAAATTAATGCAACATTTTAACATTAACAAGGGCAACCAAACCTGTTACTTAATTGTCACGGAGTACTGTTCTCATAGTGAGAGTAAGACATCTCCATGCCCAAGACTCTCTGAGTATTAAACAGTACAAACGATCAATACCTTGGGAAGAATGCTCCACACACTTAGAGAAAATGGTACACAAAGCTAAACAATAAAATACTAATTTGAATGGTGCCTTTTAAAGAGTTATAAGTACAGACGCCAATATGACATTACATCCCAGTCAACTGGGCGGATCCTTTAATAAAGCCTTAAAAAGCCCATAGGTACCCATGTTGCTGGCAGCTCTTCACTGCAGCCTTATTTCTTGTAGCTCCAATTTAGGTTGTGAAATGGGATTGTTACGTTAACCGCTTCTTAGACATGGGGGCCTGATCTGGAATGTGTTGCAGCCCCTCTGTCACTGAAGAGGCTAAATTGCATGTTATATATATTTACTAGCTTTATATGTGGATGATTATAACAATAGGCATTTATTGCTAAATTAACATTTCAAGCTGCGTTACCAAACGAGGTCGGGTTTGTGATTACGACACCCCGGAGAAGCAATGTTGGAGGCCGCTTCCAATTATTTATAGATGCTGACCTCATGTTTTTATTGTCTCAATTAACTGTTCTACCCCTGACTGTGAGCAGCTGACACCTCATCAGAATGTGCTACCAAGAAGGAAAACACAAACAAACCCCATCTCATCTTCCGAAATCTAAAATGTCATTTGTGACATTTACCAGGTCACTGGAAAGCAAAACTGGACAGGATAAGAAGGTCATTGCAGAACATGTCCCTTTCCTCAGGGTTGCTAGCAAATTACTACTTGCTCAAATGATCAATTCGATCTCTCTTTTGGGAAAACACTCATCCTGAGTTTCTTTAATGGCGCCATTCACTTAAAGCTGCAGACCAAGCAATATTCTACATGTGTAGGTTTTTTTTAATATACATAAATCAGTTCAGTAATATGAGAAAATATTTGTAACATTTAAAAAAAAAAAAAATCAACAACTCTGAATGACATTTTTTATGTATTATAATGTAATAAGCATTTTTTGTTTCTATAGAAACCATTTACAAAGTCACATCCCCTTCCTCTTCTGAAAAAGGCTCTGGCACACCCCTTTTTGAGCCCTGCCCTCTCTCCAGCAGTGCACCAATTGTATCTAATGACTGCCTGGTCACATGATCTTCTCCACAGAACTTTGCATCTTTTGTCCTCTTCTGCTGCACTGACAGCCATTTAGTGAACCCCCAAGCCGAATCTTCGCCGATCACAGGAGAACGGATCGATCAGCAACTTAGCTAATCACTCATCATTGTGTGGATTGTATTGATGCACAAAGGGGAAAAAATGTAATAAAAAAAAAACGCCACTTGGACTGCTGCTTTAACTGGCCCCAAAAATAATGTTTTCTTTAAAATGTACATTGACATTACTTTTCTACTCTGATTATATACTGACTACATTATTTATATATGTAGTTTCCTATTGCAGAGAAATAAATTAAGTTCAAAACTGTTTCTTGTGGCACCATACAATTTGCAATGGTTTTCCAGAAAGTGCCTTTTATGAAAACCTTGTAAGTTTGAAACAGTTGGCATGAGTCGCTAGCAAAATGGGATGTTTCTGTGTTTTTTGCAGTAATACGTTTGATTGCAAACACTCTTAATTAAAAAGTAAACCACTAAAAATGTGTTACATGACTTAATGCTTTTACTTGATTGTAGATCCAATTTATGTTGTGAAATCGCACTGCTCATATAACACATTTTCTGCCTAATGGCATATAGATGAGCCAAAGTAAACTAATAGCATATATTACATGTTTACGGGAAATAAATGCGGGTGCCTCTCTACTTTTTATAAATCAGGCAAGTGTATTTTTCAATGTTGTGGGTCATATTAATTAAGCAGTGCCAAGTAAAATGACTCCCTATGGCAGGGGTGCGCAAACTGTGGATTTTATGGGGGAGGGGCGGCGCCTGTAAGTTCCCTTACCTTGTCTCCGGCGGTTTCTGGCGATGCGTCGCCATGGCAACGTGGCGTCACATGATGTCGTGACCTCAGAACGCCGAAGACAATGTAAATATGGGGGGTCGGGGGCATGAGCAGTGGGGGAGAGTAGGCAGGGTGGCGCAGGGGAAACAGTTTGCGCACCCCTGTCCTATGGCACCACAAGGCAGCTTGGGATATATTAAGTAAGCGGTGCTATTCCATAAGACACCTTCATTCGCTTGTGTGTGCTGTAAGGTGTCTTCCAATGGCAACAGATGTATGGAAAAGCACTGCTTAATAAACATGGGCCCATACGTCTTCACTCGAATAGGTCATAACATGTCCAAAGGCGTAGAACCGCTAAGCAAATATGGACCTTTATATTTTCTTATCAAGGGAGACTTTTTACAACCTTTATGGAATCTTTTTTTTTTTTTGGCAAAACACCCCCTTCAGCTGGCACCATGTCACTAACTTAGCTCTTCCTTGTACTTGCAAAGTCATCGCGCTGCCATCATTAAGTCAAACAACTCCGGCCAGAGAACAGTAACTGACAGGTAAATGCAGAGAATGTCACTGTGCAAATGAACAGGAAACAAGTGAACAACCTTCCCACAGAAGCCAACGTCTAATCGCCACTGTCTCATACAGATGCTCAACTGAAAGCTAGTGTGGCTATCACACTGATTTGTTTTGTACTTTGCAATGTGACACAGGAGACACAAACCCACAGCCTTCATAGGGTTTCGGAGGCAAGGATTCCTAATCTTTAAAAGCTCACCATCATTCTTGCTTCAATGCTGGCTTTTTTTGCGGGGCAGTGAGAAGTGAGGTACACACAGTTACCAGTGATTCTATGTAAACCTGTTGCTGCTGAACGGAACTGTTCTGCAATACGTTCTAGGACCACCTCAGCAAAGCACATAATGGTCCAATAATCCAAGTGTAACCCTCCCTGTCTGGCTCCTAAGGAGTTTACATCGTTGTGCAATGTCTGGCTACTCCGCATGGATTACCTTGACGCAGGGTGCTGGATTCAAGTCGCTGGGCGATGAGGTAGCAAGGATGCATAAAAATGGGCGCCAGGAACTTTTGCAATACAACAGTCTTTTATTCTGATTACCAGGCACGGGGAACTTTCACATTCAAACTGTAGACGTTACACTTCTTAACAAACACACAGGATTTCTGTCGCTTCCATTAGTGCCCACACTTAGCACTACAATGGAGGGGTTTTCACTTAGTTCCTAGCTTATGTCGGACCCGGCCCCCCCTTATTACTTCAGCACCACCTTCTGTATTAACCCGTGTGATCTGGGACCCTACGGGAAAACCAGGTGGGTCGTTTGCAATTGGTCCCTGTTTGGGAGCTGCCACTTCCATACTGACTGATGAGGAATATGAATGCGGACCTGCGGTTAGAGCCGATCCGCCGACACCCGGGAACCCTCTTTCCTGAGACCCTCTGTAGCATGCCATGTTCCTATCTTTAAAATCTGTGGAATGCCATCTGCTTTCACCTGGGATCCTAACTTAGGGGAACTGTCCCTATCTTCAGCACAACAAAATAAAATGGGACCTGGTCTGGGTTATTACTTTAGGAACATCTTTATCTCTTTTCCTCGAGGCTCCCCTCCTCTTGTCCTTTCAGGAACCTAACATTCTCAAACCTTTCCCTTCTCTGTATACTCTCCGTGATGTCATGATCCCATGGCAACACAGGGTGGAGCCCAATACACTCCAACCCTCTAGTAACCCCTTAGGAGGGGAATTACACAAGTGATTAAGATTTGAGGGTTTCAGGTCACAAAAGGGAAAGATCTTGACAATGAGAATGATTCATTATTTTTGCAACGAGCAACACTTACTCCAAATGACCGAGACTCTGCAACTCTCTTTCAGCTGGTAAAGATTGAACTGTACGAGCTAATGAATGTTTAGTACTAGGCCAGTGCTACCCAAGTTTAGAACTCGAGAGCAACCAACAGACCAAATTTTAATGTCAGCTCTGTGGAACCCCTGCTTCCCGAGATCCATACCTTGGAAGGTACTCTGGTTCTTCATGCAGGTTAAAAGGTGTTGAGTCACCCGGGTCGATGGGAAGCTGCAATGGTTAGCGTTTCGGCTTCCTATTGGCCCGCATGACACTGGACTTTTAAACTGCCATATTGTTCCCCTTGGAGGGCCCTGTACTGGTGAAAATTTGGCGGTATATATCTCGGGAAGCAAGGGGTCCCGGGAGCTTAAATTAACACGGCTCAGCTCCTGAGACACCCCTGCGTCCAACCCCCCACCACTATTTGTAACCACACCTTTAATAAACCAATTAGCCCAAGTCTTATGATCACAAAAACAACTTAAGTCTTAATATCATGTCAAACTTGCTTAGCTCTATGTTTCCCGCAAGTAGCTCAAGCCATGATATCATATAACTAGAACTTGCTTACGTTTGTGCTTCCCTGAAAACCTGACCTGCTGATTCCTCAGATTGACTGAACTATGTTTAAGGCATCATATGCACTGAGCACTCTGTGTTTTAAACACAAGCCCTTAACCACAGCAAAAACCCACAAGACGTTACAAAGTAATGGCAGCAAACAGGTTAACTGCTAGCTCAGCACTAAGCAGATTGCTGTTAGAATGAGGATAGTTTTCTTGAGAAGCCTCATTTTTCAGTGCCAAATAACTGTTTTATCTCATCCCCGTTTGTGTAAAATAGTGACATCCTCCTGCTGATTAGTTCCCCTTTACCAGTGTTTGCAGCAGATTGATTTTGGCAGGGTCACTTTAGGATGGATAAAACCTTATGACCGGTGGATGTTTAGCTGGAATGTATTCTGAATCAAGTGAGTTTGTGTGACACACATACAATGTTCATTATTGTCTTCCTTGCACTATATGTGGTTCTAAAGCCATCCCCTCACTAAGTGCTGCTCGAACGTGTTCCAAAAGCTTTGAAAATACTAAAGACTGAAGGAATGTTTCTGTATCTGCTTGAGCGTTATATTATTCAAACCAGTGTCCTAGACAATTATGCCTCATTAGAGTACTGGCATGCACAAACGTCTGTTTAGTCTCAGCTGCAACAACAATCAAGATGTTCTGCACAGACCTTTCTGTTGTGGTCACTTGTTTTGTACATTCATATGAAACTAGTAGATGCACGGATCTGAGCACGAAAAAAAATATGTTAATGTGCTGTTGGTTTTTACTCAGATCCCAAACCATTTGTTACAAATTGCCTTTAGTTTTCATCCTGACCAAAAACCTACCCGTGAAACCTCATATATTCCTCTCAAACAGTGACCTAGTAATTGTCAGGCGTGTTTTAAGGTAACAGCAGAGGTCACAGACACAGAATCAAAAGCCAGGTCCAGTCACTGGGCTTTAACTTCCAATCATGGACCTGTGATCACCGTAACACAGCCCTCTTCTATTTAAAAGTCATGCGCTCCCCGACTTCTTCGCACCAATACGAATAGAGGATCAACAAGGAAGGTCCAGTGAGGGTTGAGCTGCAATCTATCACCGTCTGTATTTGTTTTTTTTTTAATTATTTTTCATTATTTATTATTATATTAGCTCTGGTTTTGTACTACACTTGTTATTTTACGCCCCAGACATCAACAGGAGCGCCTGGTGAATTTTTCGTTTATATACTCTTCTATTTAAAATAAGAACGTGATCAAAACAACAAAGTATGACTCAAAAACCGCTGTTAACATTGGTATAAAGATATAGGGACATATTTAAGATTTGCTAAGCCATAAAACATCTTACGGTCCATTCAGGTGAATCTAATATAGAAAGCAGGTTGATTATTTAAGAAAATATGAACCATACCACAGCAATATTGTTTTGTTTATAAGTATGTAGGATAAGTGGGCCAAGGTACAACAGGGTCTCAATACATTTTGTAACGGGATACGTGGATACACATATATTTTTTAAAGAGGCAGTCCTAGCAGCACTTAAAAAACAAACAAAAAAATGTTGTTTTAATATATGCAACCTTTGATTATCTTTATTGGAAACAAATTGCCTAAGCTGCCAATCGATTTGTTCTCCTGTAAAATCGATCAGCAAAGATTCGGCTTCCCAGGGTTCACTAAATGGCTGCCTTTGAGTTTCAATCAATCCATCAGTCGGTGCAACTCAGCAGCTACAATGTATTCTTAAATTAATAAGGTAACCAGTATCTATTGTTTCAATTTACAACGGAAACTGCTGGGAATATTTACAACAAATGATCACAAACAGGAAAGCCTTACAAAGATCTTGCACTGCTGGGGGAGTGTGTTATAGAAATCAAGGGACTCTCATTATATTAAAACTCATTAAAAATGGCATTAAAAGATGGATTTAAAAAAAATGTAGTCAGTATTATCTAATACGACAGAACTGATTTATTTAATAAAAAAAAACCACTTGTAGGAAATTGCTTGGGTTGCTCTTTTAAAGGGTTCATAAGTTTTTTTAAAAAAAAGTTATAAATGACTGTTTTGTGATAAACAGATGCATACAGTTTTACACGGTGTCACAATGGCATTAGTATCTGCCATCAGGATCAGTGTACAACATCTTACCCATGGACAAGTACGCTATTTTAGCCTTTAATATTTTGCAAAAATATTAACTATGGAAACTACATTTGAAAAACATAAGTAGGTACTAATTTGGATCACATTCGGTGAAGCCAGTTTTTGGGAATCTTATTGTGTGGAAAGATCTGTATTTCTGCGTAAGGAATGGAATTTCCCCAAGCCTTTTGGGGGGGGGGGGGGGGGGAAATTAAGCCATAACCGTTGCAAATCTGTCAGGTTTTATCAGACCTCAAATTTTGTTCCAGTTATGTGTGTGAAAATCAGGGTTTAACATTAATTGGATCAGTGACCCATAACTATGCCCAGCACGATGGTGCTAAACTTAATATATTGCTAATTAAGGACATTTCTTCACCATTGATCTTCAGACGTTGCACGCTTGTCATGTTAGCTACAGTCAAAAAACGGCTCTGGCAACTCACATCTATGAAAAAGTCAATCACCGATACTCGTGCATGTAAACGTTCCACACTGTCCTTAAGAAATGACCAGGTGAGACACTTACCAGGGAGATTAAAAAAGTTTTGCAAATATGTCGTTTTTTTTTTTTTTTTACACAGCCGCAAGAGAGTCTTATAAATGACTAGCTTTTGTGCCCGGGGAATGTAATATAGAATACATGTAATATAGAATACATGTCCCCACCCAACCCCCCCGCTGCCGGTGTCACATCTCCCCAGGCCCCCCCTCCACCCCCTGCTGGATGTAGTGCGGGGTGAGATTTGTCTGTATGTGTGTCTGTCTGTGTGTGTGTGTATATGTGTGTGTCTGTCTGTCTGTCTGTGTGTCTCCCCCCGCTGCCGGAACATGTCCCCGGCCCCCCTACTCCCTCCCCTGCTGGCAGCAGATCTCCCCGCGCTGCTGTGGCATGTCCCTTCGCTGCCGGCACATCTCCAAAGTCCTTACAAACAAAACATGTGCATTTAAGGCCTATAGACATACTATGATTTCAGGCACTATGAGCACTGTTCATCAAATGTATTTGTATAAAATGATGCTGCAGTATACGCACACAAGGTTGATAGAACTCTGGGTCACAGAACTTATTTTGATGCCTGAGGCAGATAGAGATAAGGTGATTTGCCCAAAACCATAATGAGTTACCACTGAACTGTACTCTTCACTCCAAAGCTAATGAACTACAAATGCGTTACTCCTTCTCCTAATATTATTCCTTTCTGGGCAGAGGGCTGCTGACCTTTTGTATCATTGTATGATATGTATTATTACAGCATAACTATCCATTATGTTGATTACAATGCGTTATTAACCCTTTGGGTGCCCCCAAGACGAAGCCACTACGACAAGGGGTCACATGACATACTGGCTGCGCCATGCCCGCAGAGCGCTCCTTTTCCAGGGGAGATCACGTCCTGTGGAGCGCAGGAGGCAATCGGTAATGCAGAAAAATGGAAGAGTAGGTCGTCTCTACGTTTCCGTGTTAAGGGACGACGCGATCCTGTGGCCATCCTGAGGAGTGATCACATCATAGCGGGTTACCAGAGGGGCTTGGGCATGATTGTATCCCATCCGGCACTCAAATGGTTAGAACATGTTATTATTATTATCATTATTACTATGTCACTGTATTTCATATCCTCTTGCTCTGTACTACATAATGTGATGGCACCTTATAAATCTATAATAATAGTATTAAATGGATAAAAAAAAAAAAAAAAAAAGCAAATATACAAGAACACCTTGTATAATAAACATTTGCCAGCAGAATATAATTGTATTCTATGTTGTGCTAATACAAGCAAATCCCTTTTATTACTCACCTGCTCGGAATAGGGCACCCGCAGCATAATGCATGGCAAGGGAATGAATAAGCTGTCTGGGAGTGGTGAAAATTGGTCCACGTTCAAACACTGAGAAGGACAATGGAGTGTGATCAGAGGCGATGTAGAGTTTCAGAGATGCATGGATGCTAACCAAGACGTTTACTGGTTGCACAGTTAACTTTCTTAGCTTAACAGGACTGACTAGGGCTATTGCATGCTGCCTCACATGCTCTGGCAATGTCTGAGGAGATTTAATTCCGGGGGTGTTTACTGAGCAATGCAGCATTTTGCTATCTGGAAGGTAAGTGTCAAATAGTGTTTTTATGTAATAAACAAATGTGTCTTCCACGTAGAGTCGGGATGGCTTCAGTTCAAAGCTCAGTTCATTCACGTCGTACAGGTCCTGTTCCACTGATAAGATAATGAAGAGTTTGAGGAAGCAGCTTTCCTTGTATTCTTCTAGTTCTTTGGTGGACACAAAGAGGCTGCTTGATCTTGGCCACTTGGCGCCTTCACTTTTCTCTTCCTGACAAACCAGGACAGGGAAATGGAAATGGGACTTGTTGTACAATTGGTTGTCGAGCTGAACATCTCCACAATACACTTCCAGGCTATAAAACAGAGGTACGCCGCACGTGGTGTTCGTCTGAAGTTCTAGACATGGTTGTCTTAGGTAGCTGGTCACTGGTGCCATGTTAAGGAAAACATTATCCAACGTAAGGCGCAGGAGTTCAGAAGAGGTTTTGTAATTTGTGACATCATCGAAAATTCCAAGGCTTAGCTGGGTGATGAAAAGTTTGAATTCAATCCTCTGATTTTGTGTCCTGAAGAGGAAAAAACACTATATTAAAGGACCATCACATTGCTGATTTACACCTCAAACCACACAAAGTTTTAGGAGGCGTGTACTGTGTGACGTATTTCAGGGGTCCACTTTATACACATTACTGTGTTTGAACTTCAAAGAGCTGCTCTCACAAACTGCATATAAAGTATCTATACACACACACACACACACACACACACACACACACACGATGTGGGATGATGCAGGAAAATGTGGGTAATTTGGGGGTTCTTCTAGCAACTGCAATCGAAAATGTGCAATTGTGTCAAAACAAAAGTACCAAGGAGGACCGAAATATCCACAAAAAAAGTTACACCATTGCACATAGGAGCACCAACTGTTTTCGTCAATTGTGTATATGTAACACACACACACAATCAATAGGAGCAGAAGACAAGATGTTGGAACTCCCTGAAACTACATGAAATAGTGGCACAAGATTACTATTGCATGATAGAGGGCTACTATATAACCTATTGTATAACAAATGTAAACTTCACTTGCCCCTCTGATCCAGATTTAGTAATGCAGTTGATACTCTGGTACGCTTTGCCACTTATGATTTATCTGGGGTCAGTATGCACATAGGAAGATAATTTGCTTGTACAGTAGTATACCACTTGTTTCCTGCTTTAGCCAGCACAACTTTGATGTTTTGTTGTTGCCCATTAGTTACAAATCACTAAGGATTCTGTACTGTGATCCTATTTATACCAATTGCCATTAGATTAATGGTGTTTTTTGCATGGAATTGCCCTTGACCGCAATAGTTTAACAAATGGCTTGTAAAGTACTGGCGATGACTGATTTTCTCCAGTTATTAGTAATAATCGTGGCATTAGCAGGATACTTGCAAAACATACAGTGTATCCTCTCCATCTTGGGAAGCTAAGCATTTTGAGCGTTACAGACAGCTGATGCATACTTTTAATTTTGGTCATTGCAGAATCAGAGGCCTGTCCCCGATTTGCAGTCAGGAGCGTGAGAATTCAATGCGTTTTGCAAATGCCACCACTGCTTGTGGGGCCCTGCGAACAATGTTAAATTCTGGCCGTTAATGGGTTACGTGCGTGAAGTTTCTGTAAATATCATGAAATCTCTATAGTTTCAACAATATATTGAAGTTACTTTATGAGGTCTTTGCTGTAACCATATCTATTTCTATAAAACGCCTTCCCATTTTATAACAATAGAAGGTCACATGTTCATACAATCGCCCAGTATCTACATAGCTGCTTATGATCCTGGGTGAGTATGCACAAAGAAATAACGATATACAGTACAGACAAGCACTGCAGCAGTGTGGCAGATTGTGCCTCTGGTGGACTTGTTATATATACACCATTCTGAGTTTCCCATAGAAAGAAGACAGATAAAAGCACTGTGTTCCCCTAAACGTACAGATGCAGCCACCAGTATCCGATCACTTGCCTGGGTAAAAACTATCTGCTCCAGCCATACTTCTAAGCATTACATGGAAATTATTTTGATATCTAGTGTGTGTCAATGACCACGTGGAACCAGGTCACCTCTGCCTGTTTCAGATTTTTTTTTAGATTTATTTCACAAGTAAATTCTATGGGGCTGTTGCCTCTGAATTATTGATGCTTTGTGGTTTCTGTACTTATTCTAGTGAGCAGCATGCAAAGAATCAAAAAAAAAAAAGGAAAAACGGAGCACAGCAGCAAAAAATAGAGGGCTACAATACTGTGGCTAAATTAAAACCAATTTAATTAATGAGTGACAACATGGCAAAGGATGTTGTAAGTAACTCTAACGCGTTTCACGCATGTTTCGGCGCTTCGTCAGAGACGAATATACAGCAGGTAGGAAACTAGAACAACTGGGCGGGACAAATGGAGAATATACCGTAGGTAGGAAACTCAAACTACTGGGCAGGAGAATATACCGTAGGTAGGAAACTCAAACTACTGGGCGGGAGAATATACCGTAGGTAGGAAACTCAAACTTCTGGGCGGGACAAATGAAGAATATACCGTAGGTAGGAAACTCAAACTTCTGGGCGGGACAAATGGAGAATATACCGTAGGTAGGAAACTCAAACTACTGGGCAGGAGAATATACCGTAGGTAGGAAACTCAAACTACTGGGTGGGACAAATGGTCCTATCGGATATTAATTTGTAATAAAAAACTAGACTGTATTCATATTCCCCTGTATAGTTTACAGGGACAGTTATCTGTTCACTGACTCGTATAACAAAGTCGAGGACACTTTTACCTATTGAGGCTCGTTAGAACAGGTCCAGCTCTTCCTTCAGGTGCCAGGGTAATGATGACCGTACCACAGTGATGTATAACATCCACGTATACATAGCCATAGCTCGTTAAGAACACAACCTAAAAATGCAATGAATGACATTTAACATTACTTACAGTTTGGAAGCATTTAGTAACTTTTTTTTAGCATGTAGATCCATTTTCACATTTACTGTCACATACTGTAACACTCTACGTTATAGAAACATATCCTCAACAAGATAAGGAAGACATCTGCAGTCTGTCTTTGCAATACCCCCAGATGTGGTCTGTAAGAGAGCCGCGCTTCTGAAATGTACATATCACCAATAATAAGCTTTTAGTCTACTTGATAGGCCCGGAGCTGCATTTTCCCCCAGAACACAAAGGATAAAAGAAACTCTAGGTTTTCGCAATGGAGCAGATATCTAGAAGCAGATGGTAGAAAAGCCAATTTAGGAAGCACTATATACTGTCTGCTACATTCCTCTGTCCTAGCTGAATTATGACTACTAATGGTACTTGAAATTAGGAGCAGAGTGAAAATGTAGGTATAGTACCTGGTCTTAAGAGCTCCAATGAGTAACTGGCAAAGGATACACAAATTGTACATGACATACCACATACTTGCCAGCTTACGTACAGCAAGTGGCTCTGCTCTTTTTAGAAATGGCCACAAAAGCTCTCTCTGGATCTAAATCTTAACTCTTTTCATCGCCACTCCCTACTAATGACCAACTTTTATGTATGATATAAGAAAAACACAAGGATTTAATAGATGTTGGAGATGTCACATGGGGCTGCAATGTCAACAAGGCTGCAGGAGCTGCCGTACACGCCGTTATAACTCCCAAAGGGTCTGGAGCAGAGTGATTTACCTGAGTGCCATGGTTATTGATGTCTATCAAGTCACTCCATTCTGCTGCTAATTCATCTGCAGACAATACCTTCAGGTATATGCTCGGAAGCAAATCTTTGGTTTTGCAGTCTGGAAAGCTGGAGACTTGATGATAAAGCTCGTGATGAACGGAACATTCAGCTGGGATTTTCCTACAATACACCTCAAACTTTGGTGTATCTGCAAACACAAATTGTTATGAGGATTTTGATCATAGTTTCTGCAGGTATTTTCAGCCTGTCGTGTAAGCATTATTAGTGGAGTAGAGTCATCTGACGCAATCACAAATTGCTTAACTATATAACACATGCAGCAGATTATTTCCTGATTTCACAACTGTATAATGGGTTTCTTGATTCTTTATCTGCTACCAGAGGCAGTATAAATACACATGTATGGGAACTCTGTGAATGAATGTGTATGTTGCTGAATTGACATCTGCTTCCTGGCCAATTGCCGAGAGTGCAGCACAAATCATTGATCTAGGTAAAGTTGTGCCTGATCCAGAACATAATGTAAGGACCACAACTTAAGGGGTTAAGTATCAGGGCAAGTGTTGTTTGACACGTTGCACCATTTTATATTTGTAGCTGCATCAAACATAGGAAGATTGTTGATGAATTTACTTAAATTGTAGGTTGTTAGCCGGGGAAGTTTACCTCACCTCAGTTGAGTTTTTGATGCTAGTGAAGGGGGAAGGGGGGGGGGGTATTGGGGGGAAGAAACGATGCACAGATACACAGGGTTTAAAACTTTCCATTATCATATGTGCATTTTGTAAATCCTCCATAACTCCATCTGCTGACACCTAGTTGAAGACTGTGCCACCTGTGCTGAAGCCGGGATATCCTGAAAACCTGACCTGTTGGTAGCTCTTGACAACTGGAGTTGCTTACACCTGCAGTAGATGTTAATGCCCCTATTAACGCCGAGTAACACCTGCGTTACCATTGGTTTTAATGGAGCACACATTAACGCTCTGTTAATGATCACATTAGCGTGAACGCACAGCCTCATGCTAATGGGTGCAATCATTTCTGCTACATCTGCAACAAAAGAATGTTCCAAGGACCACCCTGAAATGCTTTACCAACAAAATCTTACTCCATCAACAACCAAGAAGGGAACTCAACCTAGTGTCTTTTATTAGACGTTAACGTGATTCTCACAGTAAAGGGATGACACCATGTACAAGCACAGTATGAAATCCATACCTTTAATATTCTCTTTTAAAAGTAATGCGACTGTGCACCTGTTGCGAATAATAACTCGAGGACTTGGGTCTTCTGTAAGTGTTAAATAGGTCACTCCAAGATGCTCCTGATAAGTCAGGACTAAAGCCCTTGAACGAGAGAGAGAGCATCGTCAGAGAGTATCATTATCGATAGTATAGTGCAATGAATGTGTTTGGAGCAGTAGCATATGGTCATGAGTTCTTCTCCAAGATAGCTTATTGATGAGCCATTGTGGCTTCACTTCCTGAGGTATTTATATATCATTATGTTTTTGATTTTCGTAATAGTGGTTCCACGGACTCAGAAACCTCAACGTTACAGGAGTTCATCTGCCTCTTTAAAAATGAGCCTATGGGCCTTACTCATAGCGAGATCACGGAAAAAATGCCATTCAAGTTAATGCATTATCGCAGATTAATGATCAAAAACAAAGGACATGAAGTGATACAGGCTTGCACAAAAATATAATGTGTGTGAAACTCAGAGCAACTGGAAACTTCACTGTACAGGTACAATTAAAAAGTTACATGACAAAATGTATGTAGGCATTTGTGAATTTACAACAATATAGGTGGATGGCATGCGTGACTGTTAGCATGAGTTCAGGTACATACTGTAAGTCGTATGACTGATGTCTTTGAAAAAAACAAGGATCTGATACTCTGGAGACATCACATGGATCTGTATTGTCAGAGGGGCAGAATCAGAGGGATTTACCCCAGTGCCACTGTTATTGATGTCTACCTAAATCACTCTACTCGCTGCTGTGTCACCTGCAGATAATACTTTCAGAAAAATGCAGGGAAGTAAAAGGCATGACGCGCAATGCTCCTTAACCAGCTTATCAGATCCATTCTGAGTACCAGCACGTTGTGGCTTTAAACAAGACACTTGTGCATCAGGGACTAATCGATTTTACAATCCCTGCAGCAGAGATGTTGCGATTATTCATTCTACAGAAGTCCAAAAAAAACATTAATGATTGGTATCGTCTCAAATGACATAATGGGTTAATGTTAAACCTTTAACTTTTCGTGACTAAATTAATTAGATTACAACCTACTCAGAAATGTATTATGATGTAGTTTATTTTCTCTGTGATTAATTCTGATAATACCAATTAGCACACTATATGTACTGTAGGCCATATGATCCATTGATTCCCTAAAGCTGTTCTTGCAGTAATGTTTTGAATGGATACCCAGTTAAGATAACGTACTTGGTGTATAGTCCATTCCCACTGTAGTCCCCGATAGGCACCGCCACACTCTGCCTAGGATACTCCTGCTGTATCACAGCTGGCAAGCTCCAGCATTCTGCACTACCAGCTCCAACATTAGGGCAAAGGCTCAGGAGAATTTGCTTCTGAAGAGGTGACGCTTCTGATGCTGACTGACTGGTGTCCGATACGAGATCCCAGCAAGGAACGGTATTGGATTTCACAGTGGGAAGTTCCCCGACTGGACTGATGCTGAGAACAGCGCTGTCTGGTACAGGCACATACTTTGGAAGAAAAGACAGGGGGAAAAAAGAAAGCGACGACAAAAATGATAAGCTTGATTAAAAGAAACAGATGATTCAGTCCATAGAGGTTTGACTTATTATTATGAGTTGGACATTTGAAGCCAAACATTGGATTGTTGAAGTACTGCCAGATTTCCAATACAGAGCACAAAGATATCATTTTTCCTTGGGCTTTAAACATAGTTCACAGAAAGGTTATGCTGTGTTATATTTGACTAACAGGTGAAAATAAGTTATTTTCTTTAAAAAAAAATTTGCGGTTATATTCATACTATAGCCAGATAAATGCAATAGGCGACATAAACATGCAGTTGTTATTGGTCAGTTTCTACATAGACTTTCTTACAGCTGCTATAGTGCCCAAAGCTGACTAATGCATTTAACCTACAGTATATGACCCTAGTGATATGAAATGAACATACTATAAAAGTTCTAATATCCACTAAACATTCTACAAAAGAGGACTATTCTATACTACTGTATCAAATTCTGCTATCTTTCCATGCATTCACTATGAAAGACAACTTTCACCAAAAAAAAAGACATTAAAATGATAGGATTTAACGTTTAAAAAAATAAAAACATATATATAAATTAATAAATCGCTTTACCTCCTCTTCTGAGTGCTCTTGTAAGACAGATATCTGTGGACTGTAGTAAACCTTGAATGAAGTATTGTTCATGATTGTTGTCTTATCTTCTACCTGTAGAATTTGGATTCCATGCCGAACCATAGAGGAAATGCAAAACTGGCAGAGCTACAAGACACCCAATAGAAAGAAATAGTGTTCTTTTCATTACATTTCACACTTATGCAAGATCTCTGTATATATTCCCTGCACATCTGCTATGTTGAGTAACAGTTCTAAAAACTATGAAACAACAACCACCAGCTCAATGTTTTTGTAAAAATCAGTAGATTATAGTAACTACTAGAGGTGAACAAACACTACTCAAACTTTCCAAAAAAGCTAGAGCACAAATTGACAAAGTCAAAGTGAAGGTTGACAATTTTGATAGATATACAAAGTTGCGAATAGCACCACCAAAAGACAATTTACAGTATAGAGAATCCCTAAGCATGTGGTGCAGGGGAAAAAGGGGAATCCCCGTAAATTCCTATAGATACGATAAATACAGTGATGTTCCCCGCACTCTAAAATCAAAGCATACCGACTCTGTATTTGAGGTATTAACACATTTTTACTTAATTGAAAAGTAAGTACACAGAAATGGATACACCTCACATACAATATAGATAGATTAAAAGACACGGCAGAGGTGAAAAAGTAACGATAATCCCACAAAAAGGGGGGGAAAAGAAAGCAAAGTCCAACACATAATAATAAATAAAAAAAACGGAGAAATGAAAAAATTACAAAAAAGGGGGTCAACGTCAACGTTTCAGGGCACTGACCCTTTCGTTGTAATTTTCTCTTTGTTATTATATGTGTTGGACTTTGCTTTCTCCCCCCCCCCCTTTTTTTGTGGGATTATAATTACTTTTTCACCTCTGCTGTGTCTTTTAATCTATCTATTTTATTTATAAAATGTTTTACCAGGAAGTAATACATTGAGAGTTACCTCTCGTTTTCAAGTATGTCCTGGGCATAGAGTTAAAATGACAAATAATACATGGTTACAAATACAGTTACATAAGTGAACATGGTATACATTATATACATAGATGTGTATAATGTGAGGTGTATCCACATTACACCTCACTATATGTGAGGTGTATCCATTTCTGTGTACTTACTTTTCAATGAAGTAAAAATTCTTTAATACCTCATATACAGAGTCGGTATACTTTGTTTTTAGAGTGCGGGGAACATCACTGTATTTATTGTCGACAATTTCGATGGAATTTGGACATTTTGTAGTGCATTTGCTTGGCAGGAGAGAAGCTACCCTGAAATATGGATTTTAGAGTTGAGGTCGAGAGGAGGAGAGAGGGAAGTAAGAGGAGGAAGAGAGGAGAGAGAGAGAGAGGGAAGTAAGAGGAGGAAGAGAGGAGAAAGAGAGGGAAGTAAGAGGAGGAAAAGAGAGAGAGGGAAGTTAGAGGAGAGAGAGGGAAGTTAGAGGAGGAGAGAGAGGGAAGTAAGAGGAGGAGAAAGGAAAGTAAGAGGAGAAGAGAGAGGGAAGATAGGCTGCGGCCCCGCTGGCACTGTCTGCGCTCATGCTTGAGAGCGGTGATGTCACCAGCTCTCCAAGCGTCAAGTGTCCTGGCTATTTTGCAAGCGCGCGTTTGGGGGCATTGGGGGCTTGTTGAGCGCGCTTCAAACTCTCTTTTTTTTTGTCTCCCCAAGCGCCAAGCTTGGGAGAGCGTGCGTGCTCACGCACGAGCGCACCGCGTGAGCGGGGACGGGACAATTTAAATTGCAGAAACTAAACTCGGCAAACGCCGCTGCCTAAAAGAGAGAGAGAGGAAAGGTGCATTGAGGAAGAGGGAGGGAAGTTGGAGAGGAGGAGAGAGGGAAGGTGCATGAAGGAAGAGGGAGGAGTCAGTCCTAAGGAGTAAAGTACCTATTGTCCTCTATACCTCCCCAAAAAACATCTATGCAACATGTGGAGAGATACCTGTGAACACACCTGACGTGCCTCAGCAAATTTGGGAGGGAGAGTTTGCATATCTTTAGTAATCTATGGCTCACATACATAGGTTCTACACTGAAATACAATCTATGTATGTATGTACCCATTGTGTATAATGTAGTGTAATGTGTATATGTAATACCATATCTTAATTTGCTATTATAGAATTTATTGGTATTCTTTTGTATATTTAAATGCCAATGTAACTTCGTTGTTGTTATAATAATCAGACTTTTCTCATCTGCTACTTATTATTACAAATTAAAAATAACATAAGCCAGTCTTTAAGGCAGTGGAGGTAATACAATGAAAGAAACTGATCAAGCAATGGTATTGGGGGTCCAACTATAAAAAAAACCATATACACTGTGTCAGCTGAAGGGTGGTACAGTCTGGGTTATTTTAAAGCACCGGTTAATTTGCAGTATTTGAATGTAAATTTTCATATTGACCATAATTATATTTAATTGGGTTTATAAAGTCCAAATGTCCAATTAATGATTTCTGCTAGTGTGTCTCTAACATGATAGATCTCTGCATGTTAGTTCTTGCCAATACAAGGAACGAGATACTTTATTACATCATTACACTGATTTGATTTGTATTTGAATAATAAACTGAATGAATGAGTTACATTTTAGGTATATTGTGCCATGTGAACAGAAATATAAAACTGACTGTGTAAACATTCTCCATTTGGCAAAAAAAAAATTCTGTCACTGTGTTTGTACAACGTAGTCAGTATTGTACATAGTCATTAGTGCATAGTAATAATTATTTTGATAGCAACGTGTTTCATGTAACCAAACATGATCAATAACTTCAGATGTGGGTCTCATCTCTACTTCCTTCCTTTTACCACCGCCTCTTCCCCTGGTGCACGGACTTCCAGTACATTTCAGAGATCTTATTTAGGTCCCCTACTCTCCAAAATGAAAAAGGGATTCAACAATTTTATTCCAAAATAAAAGTCCCACCGTCTGGACTACATGCATCACCTTTGTATCATCCAATACAAGTTATATATAAAATGTATATCCATTAAGAGCAAGCCATAACATAGAGTTGCCCATGAGTATGGGTTGTGGAACTGGTGTTCTTGTTTTAGTTTATTTGTTATAATTGGACTCCATGTGTCACAAAAACGCATTGACCACACACACCATCGTGAATTTTGCTTTAGGAGGAAAATGTAAAAAGTGAGATATAATATTACTCCCTATGTGCTGCATCTGCACTGCATTAAACTAAGAACAATTTCATTTATACAGCATCATTATTGCCCCGACCTTCTGATGTGCAGGGAAGGCACCCAGTTTGATGTTGGCATCCACAAATCCTTCCTCATCCAACGTTACCACTTCACCATTATCACCGTCCTTCCACTTTGGAGATGTCATGTCATGGACCAATCTGACCGCAACAGACTTGTGCACTGTATTTGTGTTGGCCCAGTATATTCCAATTTGAAAGGCTTCCTGAAAAATACAAATACAACTTTCATATAACACTTGGGTCTCTGCTAGCTTTCTAGCTGTTCATTTTCTTCAATAGCAGAGTTCCTGGGAGTTTTCCATCACTGATGACTTCACCTTCTTAAAGATGTCTGTATATACAAAAAAACACACACTTTTTTCAAAGCAACATCTTGGAAAAAAAAACATGCACTTTTCCAAATATAAAAAATAGGTATATTGTTTCATGTTGGCTCTATGTCTACCCTGCTTACGCATTCAAAATCAGGTCTGTCAGTGAAACAGAGCAGGGCATCGAAAACTCGTTGGTAGGCAGCTTCTAGGCCTCAATACCGCAGCTGAGAACTAAAACTGTAATGAACCAGGGCTTCCTACTAAAAGAACACAAATTCAGTTGCTGAAGCGTGTTGTCGAAATGTGATGAAAAGCAGCAACTGGACAGACAGATACAGAAAACAGACTTTAAAAGAAAAAAAAAACGTCCTAGCTTTTCATATAGCATTCAGTCCCTCACACAGTATACTGGAAAGACTGTTCAGCAGGGTCTGCAAGGCCTCGCTAACATGACCTCCCAAGGACGAGCATTGGTATTTTCCACATTGACGTCTCTAACCTTGTCTATTTTGGTCTTTCCACACTAGCTGTATAATCAGTCGTCTAAATTATAACTACTGCTCAGAGCCACACATGCAGCAATTTTTGTGTATGGTTTTCCCGTTAGCATGAGCTTCTCAGGAAAGATTAATCTGTAAAACGAAGCTTTTTCTATATTATTTTGTGAGGCTGTAAAAAGGTTAACCCCATATGTCCTGGAGGGGTCCACACCTTATTTATCTGCCTGCAGCAAAGTTATTGAAGCCTCAATTGAAACATTTTTTTTTTGCATTAATATTTCTAAATATTTGAGGTATTTTTAAATCCATTTCAGAAAACGGCAGCAGGATCTCACTATGGAATACGTGATTTGAGCAACAACAAATAAAGCCAGGTAAAGTCAATTTGTACAAAAATTAGATACATGCTCTACCTGTGGGGTATGACAGGTAAAACACTGCCGACCCTTTCAGTTAATAAGGTTACAAAATGTAGTCCTATAAAAAGAAGCCATTCCGCTACTAGGATTTAAATTTTTTTTTTTTTACAGCTCCGGCAATCCTAGATACTTATTGGTGATGTTACCAGGTTCAAATCTCCCTCCAGGGGAAACAAAATGGCGCAGGCCACAGGGAATCACAACATCATCGGTTGTGGCTTCGTATTGGACAGCCAACTTCACCGGTAAGTATCTCAAGAACTGGGGGGCCCTGCAGCTGAAAATATCTCAGTTTAGCTCTGGAGGACCCCCTGGTTACCATCCGGTAAAATATAATTGGGGTTAGTTAGTGTGGATTGCTCAGTTAAGATGTTATGATAAGTACATGTTAAGATAAGTACTAAAACTGTAATGAACCAGGGCTTCCTACATCTTATCTTCTTCTCTGGAGTCCTGGGGTAGTTATCTTTGATTTATGATGTGATATAATTTGCTATGACACGGGAAGGGCGGAGGTGCATAGCGATGTACTGCTTACTGCTCTGGCTTTTGCTTCTTCTGAAACAGTGCAAACCACTTGACCCCTCTCCTAATCTTTGGACCTTGATGTTTTACACAGAAACAGGAAGAAAAGGGCAGACTTGTAGAGTTCCAAAAGAAAGAAGACCCTTCCAAATAACATAAACCTTGAAGTATAACTTCTTCAATAAAAGGAGAAAAAAAACAAACAACCTATGATGCAAGTGTGGAGCGACACCAGAGTACAGGCGTACATCTTTAGTAAGGGTGGGGACTTTTACTCGTGGTTTGGCTTTTGCTACTTAAAAATGTTTGTGTTTTGGCTTCGGACATGGTTTTGGTTCTAGAAATGTACGTGTTTTTGTTTGGTTCTGGGTTTTGCCAAAACTTGATTTGTTTGGTTTTCCATTTGGATGGAAAGAAACTCAAAATATATGGGGGGGGGGGGGGAATGCTAAAATAGCATAATTAAGCATGGAAAATGCTTGAAAGGATGTATAAAAATAAACAACAACTATTTAGGAAACAAAAATAATAAAACGGAAAAACGTTCAGTTTAATTCAAAAATTAAAACGATAGGGCGAGAAACACCTAGAGCAGCGGTGCGCAAACTGGGGGGCGCGCAAGATTGTTTAGGGGGGGCGCAGGAAGCAGCGGCGATTTTGCCAGGAGCAGAGGGAAAAAAGCCGTCTGCAGCTGCAATTTTTCTTTTGGCCATTAGGTGGCGCTGTGCGGCGCTGTGCTACAGTACACAGCAGCATCTCGTTGCTTCCTGCATCAGCGACATGGGGAGAGGGGGTGAGTGAGACTGGCACATGGGGGGAGTGAGACTGGGACATGGGGTGAGTGAGACTGGGGACATGGGGTAGTGAGACTGGGACATGGGGGGAGTGAGACTGGCACATGGGGGGAGTGAGACTGGGACATGGGGGAGGTGAGACTGGGACATGGGGGGGGTGAGACTGGGACATGGGGGGGGAGTGAGACTGGGACATGGGGGGGGAGTGAGACTGGGACATGGGGGGAGTGAGACTGGGACATGGGGGGGAGTGAGACTGGGACATGGGGGGGAGTGAGACTGGCACATGGGGGGGAGTGAGACTGGCACATGGGGGGGGAGTGAGACTGGCACATGGGGGGGAGTGAGACTGGGACATGGGGGGGGAGTGAGACAGGGACATGGGGGGGAGTGAGACTGGGACATGGGGGGGGGAGTGAGACTGGGACATGGGGGGGGGAGTGAGACTGGGACATGGGGGGGGGAGTGAGACTGGGACATGGGGGGGGGAGTGAGACTGGGACATGGGCGGGGGGGGGGGGTGAGACTGGCACATGGGGGGGGAGAGAGACTGGCACATGGGGGGGAGTGAGACTGGCACATGGGGGGGGAGTGAGACTGGCACATGGGGGGGAGTGAGACTGGGACATGGGGGGGGGAGTGAGACAGGGACATGGGGGGGGAGTGAGACAGGGACATGGGGGGGGAGTGAGACTGGGACATGGGGGGGAGTGAGACTGGGACATGGGGGGGGAGTGAGACTGGGACATGGGGGGGGGGAGTGAGACTGGGACATGGGGGGGGGGAGTGAGACTGGGACATGGGGGGGAGTGAGACTGGGACATGGGGTGGGGAGTGAGACTGGGACATGGGGGGGGGGGAGTGAGACTGGGACATGGGGGGGGGGAGTGAGACTGGGACATGGGGGGGAGTGAGACTGGGACATGGGGGGGGAGTGAGACTGGGACATGGGGAGAGTGAGACTAGGACATGGGGGGGGGACTGGGACATGTGGGGGGGGGACTGGGACATAGGGGGGGAGTGAGACTGGGACATGGGGGGGGGAGTGAGACTGGGACATGGGGGGGGGGAGTGAGACTGGGACATGGGGGGGGGAGTGAGACTGGGACATGGGGGGGGGAGTGAGACTGGGACATGGGGGGGAGTGAGACTGGGACATGGGGTGGGGAGTGAGACTGGGACATGGGGGGGGGGGGGAGTGAGACTGGGACATGGGGGGGAGTGAGACTGGGACATGGGGGGGGAGTGAGACTGGGACATGGGGAGGAGTGAGACTAGGACATGGGGGGGGGGACTGGGACATGTGGGGGGGGACTGGGACATGTGGGGGGAGTGAGACTGGGACATGGGGGGGGAGTGAGACTGGGACATGGGGGGGGAGTGAGACTGGACATGGGGTGGGGAGTGAGACTGGGACATGGGGTGGGGAGTGAGACTGGGATATGGGGGGGGGAGTGAGACTGGGACATGGGGGGGGAGTGAGACTGGGACATGGGGGGGAGTGAGACTAGGACATGGGGCGGGAGTGAGACTGGGACATTGGGGGGGGGACTGGGACATGTGGGGGGGGACTGGGACATGTGGGGGGAGTGAGACTGGGACATGGGGGGGGGAGTGAGACTGGGACATGGGGGGGGGAGTGAGACAGGGACATGGGGGGGAGTGAGACTGGGACATGGGGGGGGAGTGAGACTGGGACATGGGGGGGGGAGTGAGACTGGGACATGGGGGGGGGAGTGAGACTGGGACATGGGGGGGGGAGTGAGACTGGGACATGGGCGGGGGGGGGGGTGAGACTGGCACATGGGGGGGGGAGAGAGACTGGCACATGGGGGGGAGTGAGACTGGCACATGGGGGGGGAGTGAGACTGGCACATGGGGGGGAGTGAGACTGGGACATGGGGGGGGAGTGAGACAGGGACATGGGGGGGGAGTGAGACAGGGACATGGGGGGGAGTGAGACTGGGACATGGGGGGGGAGTGAGACTGGGACATGGGGGGGGAGTGAGACTGGGACATGGGGGGGGGGAGTGAGACTGGGACATGGGGGGGGGAGTGAGACTGGGACATGGGGGGGAGTGAGACTGGGGACATGGGGTGGGGAGTGAGACTGGGACATGGGGGGGGGGGAGTGAGACTGGGACATGGGGGGGGGGAGTGAGACTGGGACATGGGGGGGAGTGAGACTGGGACATGGGGGGGGAGTGAGACTGGGACATGGGGAGGAGTGAGACTAGGACATGGGGGGGGGACTGGGACATGTGGGGGGGGGACTGGGACATAGGGGGGGAGTGAGACTGGGACATGGGGGGGGAGTGAGACTGGGACATGGGGGGGGGGGAGTGAGACTGGGACATGGGGGGGGGAGTGAGACTGGGACATGGGGGGGGGAGTGAGACTGGGACATGGGGGGGAGTGAGACTGGGACATGGGGTGGGGAGTGAGACTGGGACATGGGGGGGGGGGGGAGTGAGACTGGGACATGGGGGGGAGTGAGACTGGGACATGGGGGGGGAGTGAGACTGGGACATGGGGAGGAGTGAGACTAGGACATGGGGGGGGGACTGGGACATGTGGGGGGGGACTGGGACATGTGGGGGGAGTGAGACTGGGACATGGGGGGGGAGTGAGACTGGGACATGGGGGGGGAGTGAGACTGGGACATGGGGTGGGGAGTGAGACTGGGACATGGGGTGGGGAGTGAGACTGGGATATGGGGGGGGGAGTGAGACTGGGACATGGGGGGGGAGTGAGACTGGGACATGGGGGGGAGTGAGACTAGGACATGGGGCGGGAGTGAGACTGGGACATGGGGGGGGGACTGGGACATGTGGGGGGGGGACTGGGACATGTGGGGGGAGTGAGACTGGGACATGGGGGGGGGAGTGAGACTGGGACATGGGGGGGGGAGTGAGATTGGGACATGGGGGGGGAGTGAGACTGGGACATGGGGGGGGTGGGAGAGTGAGACTGGGACATGGGGGAGTGAGTGTGAGACTGGGACATGGGGAGTGAGTGTGAGACTGAGGCATGGGGAGGGTGTGAGTGACATGAGGGGGTGAGTGTGAGATGGGGAGGGGGGTGAGAGTGAGTGTGACATGGGGAGGGGGGGTGAAAGAGCTACATGGGGATGGGGATGAGAGAGACATTGGTGGGAGGGAGGGAGACACTGGCAGGAGGGAGAGAGACACACAATGGCTGGAGGGAGAGTGTGAGAGAGACACCGGGTGGAGGGAGAAACAATAGCTGGTTGGAGAGTGCAAGAGAGACACTGGGGGGAGGGAGAGGCAATGGCTGGAAGGAGAGTGAGAGACAATGGAGGGAGGGAGACACTAGGGGGAGGGAGAAAGAGAGAGAGACACACAGGGGGGAGGGAAAGAGAGTGGAGGGAGGGGGAGACACTGAGGGGAGGAATAGAGAGGGACTGGAGGGGGAGTGAGAAATACAGGGAGAGACTGGAAGAGGTTAGAGAGGTCCTGAGGTGTTCTAATGTGGCGGGAAGAGAGAGATTAATAATACAGCAGAAATGGGAACGCTATTAGACAAATATTATAATATTTATTTTTAAGTTATGTAATTTGTGCTATAAATACTTTTTTTGTAGACGCGTGGCGGGGGCGTTACAAAGCAGGTTCGCACTGACGTCATGCACTGCACATGCACTGACGTCATGTGATTTTGATTACATCAGGCAGGGGGGGCCCGAGAAATTTCATGGATGAAAAGGGGGGCTCGGCATAAAAAGTTTGCTCACCCCTGACCTAGAGATGGGCACTTTGCATGGCGTTCTGGTTCTAAATATGTTTTGGGGTTTGGTGTTGGTTCTAAAAAACAATGGTTTTGAAATGTAAGGTCCTGGTAGGATCTGATTTCACACACCCGGTTTTGCCCATCTCTAATCTTTATGGCATCGGCTAAATCTGTCCCAAATTCACAAAATCCTACTTTCAAATGTCCTTTATGCGATGCCATAAATTGTTAAGTTTCAATATACTATTCCGCTTATTTTGTTACTAACTACCTTAGAATGTTATTTGCTATGAGTTTTACTGTGTTTGTGTACTGTCTGCAATGTATTTTCAGTTTATAGTCACTATAAAATGAACAGATTTGGCTTGTGGTTACAGAACTTAAAGCAGCAGAACGGGCTGCATTGCGTTGAAATGATTTTTACATTACAGGATTGAAGTAGGGGGTCTCCGGAGCAGAACTGTGATCATTTGTGCTCCTGGGACCCCCTGCTTCCAAAGATAAAGATACTTACCTCTGTTGCGGTGTCGGTATCGCTGCAGTAAAAAAAAAACTGTGCGCCTAACATAATGGCGGCTTTAAATGTCCCATGAGACAATAGGAAGCCATTACATCATCCGTTGTGGCTTCCTATTGGCCAGCGTGACTGGGACATTTAAACTTCAGAGGGATACCGGTAGCACCTACAGAGGTAAGTATCTCTGGTAGTAGGGGGTCCATGGAGTGGAAATTAACACAGTTAACACAGTTCAGCTCCGGAGACCCACTGCTTCAAACCTGTAATTACATTGTTTAATGTAAACGAATGCAGCATGTTCTGCCACTGTAAGCGGGTATTAGAAATTAGAAGAATTGTAGTAAAGTGTCATTTCTCAAGCAGTAGCACATAATATATATCCTGTGACTTGCTGAAACTAGGTGATACTGAGTACCACTACCTTCTGTATAACTTTAATTCCCCTTCATTTGTAAACAAAGATGTTTTTATTTTTTTTAAATATTGCTTAGTTACAGATGCGCGCGCACGCACGCACGCACGCACGCACACACGCAAACACACGCACAGATGTGTATTTTTTTTTTGTTCTTGAGGGTGCATTCTTATCTGTTTTACAACATAGCTGCAAATACATTATATGTTAGTTAGCTAACCTTTTCAATCCTATATAGCTATAAAGTCCCACTTCCGCATACTTTTAAGGCAAACAGAACAGCACTTGGCTATGTTACACATTGTCTGCTATTCAATACAGTTTGTTAATAGTTTTATACAAGGTTATTAAGGCATGACAACAAGTATCAAATGATTTAATATACATACTGCTAATCCCGGGTTTATACCTAAATTAGGACCAGATGCACACAGCTCTGTTAAATCGCTCAACGCGATGTTAACTTAACGTCATGTTAAGCCTACCCGTGCATCTTCATCGGAGTAACGCCAAGACATAACATTAGGTTATTGGCAGGTAACACAACATCATGCTACAAATTAGCTGACTTTAAGGCTGTGCGAAAGAAATATAGAACGGCCGTTGTATTTGCATATAATTAGCTTGAGTATACGCATTAACCTTAGAGAAAATACTGTCCGTTACAGTTTTAGTTAACAGCATGTTATGAGCCTTGTTTAAAGAGATCTATGTGGCTTGAGCCCAGAGAAAATAATGCAGCCGCAGTATCAAAGTTACCGTAATCAGGACTGAATTATAAAATCACAATGATCTAAAAAGAGCAATCATTAAAAAAAAACTGTGACGTGGATAAAAAGGGTATAAAGTAAAAGTAATTTCTAAAATGATAATACTACTACTAATACTACTATTACTAATAATAATAATAATATGAAAAGGACCAAGTAAGTGGAATTGTACCTTCATAGGTGAAAATGTCAGTGGGTTTTAGGCTGTACATGCAATGCTTGAATCAGGTAAAACAAAGTCAGCAATTTAGCCAAATGTTGTTGAGTGAGCGGAAAGGCACCTATGACCTCTTCCTTTCAGGAAGGCCCTTGCAGCAGTGAAGGGTTAAGGAGCATACAAAGCTATGTGACCTAGAGATTAAGAATCCACTCATTTGGTAGCATGTGAAGTACAACAGATGCTCCAAGTCAGAAATCCGCAACAAGGCCTTTTTCAGCAACCGGTTAAAGACACAAAGCGGCAATCCAAGTGGGCTATTTTTTGTGTGATTTTTTTCCCTGCATAGGATTGAAGCAGGGGGTCTCTGGAGCTGAACCCCATTCATTTCAGCTCCAGAGACCCCTGCTTCCGGAGATACTAACCTTTGTAGTGGGTGCCAGTAGCCACGCCGCTCGGCTAGCCGTTGTCATGTAATGGCGATATTGCAAAGCTCCCGCACCCTTCTTGCCAATCGGAAGCTGTGACATAATTCGGCGCGGCTTCCTATTGGCCCACGTGACGCGGGAGCTTTAAACTTGCAGGGGATATCGGCACCCCCTTCCGAGGTAAGGATTTTGAGAAGCAGGGGGCCCCGCGAGGCTGAAATTAATGGAGTTCAGCAATGGAAAACCCCTGCTTCAATACAATTTATTTTTAAATAATTAAAAATCGTAAAACAACAATCACTTTTAAAGGCGTTATGCTGCAAGAAAAAAAACATGTTTTCCAGAAAACCACAGAAAAAGAACGATGTCTTACAGATAATCGGCAACCTGCTTTTACTTTTTAGAATGACTTCATGAAATTGTTTATGCAAGAGACAGCAAACTCATGACTTTCTTTAAAAAGAGTTGGCAGCCACGTTTTACACCGAGAAAATAGGGGGGGAAGGATTTGCAGCTGCTCCGTGTCAGTTTAGGTTCTTGACAAAGATTTGATAGGGGGGCCGAAACGCTGATAACTTTTGCTCTATAATAAATGTGCTATGTGGAGGGCGATTGGATCTTCTTCCTCTTTGAAGCAAAAGGTGTCACTGTGTGCTCATTGGCATGTCTTTTCCCAGAATTCCTGGCTGCCGTGGGAAACACTGTATGCCAAGAGATAATGGTGAAAAGCAGGGCTGCAGACCTTTCTGAGACATGTTAATGTGCTCACAAGTGCGATTGGTATTTGCTGTCATCTTTGATACTAAATTTCTTCTTAATTGGAGCAACATGCACCCATGGTAAGATACCTGCTGTTATTGCGAAGAAGGGTGGGTAGCCGTCTTGGTCCTTTCATCCATGTAGTAACAAAGGAGGGAGAGGGAGTAGGTGGTACGATACCTCTTATAGTACCAACAAGTAATTGATGTGTTACAAGCTCTCAAACCTCTCAGGGTCCTTCATCTGTGTCATGTGTCACAGGACCCTGAGAGGTTGGAAAGCTTGTAACAAATCAACTACTTGTTGGTCCACTAAAAGGTGTCATACCTCCTACTCCCTCCTACTGTTATTGTGAGAGCCTTTTTATTTCTGTTTTGCTTTCTACTCTATAGGGCCTTAACTCCTGTTTAAAAGGGCTTCAATAGAAAGTCTGTATTGGTCTGAGGAATACAGCAGGGAGCTGGTTAATTGCAGCTAGAGACAATTCACCAGTCTCCACCTGGCTAATCAGACAGGTAGAAAAGCCTCCTGCTTGAACTGCAGGAGATCTCTTGACCACAGAGACAACGGTGTTGCCAGAAGAGATGCACAGGAATTGTTGTCTGAGCACAAGTAGATAGGCAACTAAAAAATATCAGTGCTGTGTGTGATACAGAAGTAATAGCTCACTAGTAACAATAAAAAGGGAAACAATCAAGCACATCTGTTCACCAAGCTCTGCTGGAGGAAATGAGTGGCCCTACGAGTAATTGTGGGAGAACATAATCCTGCTTAGCTAGGCAGAAACCAATCATTTTTAGACCAGCAGAGCTGCCTAATCCGTCCATTTCAGATGCTGTAAGTGGCTGAGAGACTAACACTAGAGATGGCAATTGGAAGTACAGTGCACTAACCCGTGTTACTCACACATAAGGGGAGTGCTATGTATCAAGGCAACTTTGGAGCAAAGAAAGTGTGTTTTGATGTACAGAACCATTTTTTGGAGCTCAGTTGTGTCAAACGTAAGGCCTCGGACATGGTGAAAAGAAGAGCGCTGAGCAGCGCTGACGCTCATGCTCTCCTGCTCAAGCAGGAGCTTTTTTGTGTCCCTGCATGAGCGTCAGCGTGCGCGCTTGTGTAAGCCGTGTGGGAGCCAGGCGAGAGGCGATGCGGGAGGTGGGGCTAGCGCGCCACGTCACCGCGCCAACGTCAGGGACTGCCATTGGCTTTTGGCAGTCACATGACGGGCACTCCGCTTCCCTCAGGGGCAAAAATTAAAACCTGTCTGTCTCCTGCAATTACACACGTCTCCGCACGCATGCGGAAGCAGCTCCTAAAGCCGCGCTGATTACAGATGCAGGGGGTAAGTTCATCTGCTTCACACGGCTCAGCGAGGTCTGTTGTACCATGTCCCAGGCCTAAGAAAGCTTTTCTTTTATTTGGTGCTGTTTGTTGGAAGGCAGAACTGTATGCCACTTTCAAGTACATGAAGTAGGGAGAAACCCCTAAAAAGGGTCAAAGGCTTTCCTGTTTACAATGATAAATAAGTATGTTGCCGGATGTGATCATTTTCAAAGGACTTATAGGAGGTACAGAACTTCATTTTGTCTCTCCTCATGTGCACTTTGTACTTGTACCAGGGGAAACTGGCGGGTTATGTCGTTTATATGGCTTGTGTCTGCCCTCAATTTCCACGTTTCTGTGCATGTTTCCTGAAAAATCTAATTTTCAGAGAAATACCGTAGGCGACCATCCAAACTCAACTAGACCTATACAATGTTATTACCTCCTGGGTAGGCAGAGTACGTGGCCATTTTGCTTAAAATAAATTTAATAGTGGCATTGAAGCGCTATAAAAATCCATCACACGAACCACAGTCCATATATCACAAATAGTAAAATAAATAGATAAATAAACAAATAAAACACCCTTTAAAATATTGAGCAAATAATGACTATGTATTACTCTGCCATAACACACCTTTCAAAGCTAGGAGACTCCCTGCAGCCCATTCAAGTGAACGGGGCATAATGTGTCTTGAGACGCTGGAAGGTATCTCAGGTCATAGACCAGCTTCGTAACCATGTGTCTCAATGCATTTTACATGGGAAGGGAATTTTTACCTGAAAGTTAGGAGGTATGATTGTTTTCCCGGCAGGAATCTGGAGGACGATGTTCTCGCCCTCAAAAAGCCACAGGTCCCACCTGGACTGATTGATCAGGAGAGCCCAGGGGAGAAGTTCAATCAGCAGCGTCTTCAGGTGGGGCTTCCAAACGGAAAGCTTCACCCGCATGGGACTGTCCCACTGAGCCAAATGCTCCCCGCTGTGAGAGAGAGGATGATAAACACACAGGCATCTTTCACGGCTATCACTAAAAACATGAAACTACAATCATTTTAGCCATTTCAAATTAACTACTGTACCTCAATGGTGGATGAACATATATTGAATCGCTAGTCCTCTGGTACTAAAGGGGTTAGCTCAAGTCTAGTCCTCAAACCCCCTCCTCCCCAAAAGGTCATGTTTTCAGGATATCCCAGCTTCAGCACAGGTGGCTCAATCAGAAGCTCAGTCGAAGAAGCAGGGACTGATTGAGCCACCTGTGCTGAAGCAGGGACTGTTTGAGCCACCTGTGCTGAAGCAGGAACTGATTGAGCCACCTGTGATGAAGATGGAATATCCTTAAAACCTGACCTGTTGGGGGGTCTTGAGGACTGGAGTTGAGCCCCCCTGAACTACACTATTCACATACTGTAATAACATCAATTTAGGTCAAGTCCTCCTAAAGGAAACGATTTCCTAGGTCTTTTTATTTTCCATTTATTCTACCCCTTATCAAAATCGGAAACACTGCAGTTGTTTTTAAACTTGCAAACTCCAGTTCAATGCAGATGGTGCACTGGTTTGGGCATTGGGAAATAAAAATTGCCACTGGCAACATTACTGCCATATATAAATAAGGATATGTTGCTATTGAAAGGGGCAGCATTCAAAACGTATCCCCTTTAAGTGCTTTGGACTGCTGCTCTAAACAACACTAGATATGATTATAGCACTGAGTATTACTTCTAGTGTCAGTGACATCCAAGGTCATGTACAGTACCATGGAAAGGTGGCTATGGCATGACAGAGGCAAAGACTGGTGTTAATGGGGCAGGGGAGCACGTCTTGCTTTATAAGGACTCGCTTCACATTATGGGTTGGGTTCCCCCACTGCCAGACATATAGGATTAGCTCCCAGACAGGAGCCAACAAGCACTCCTGATCCCTGCAACACATTGATCCAACTAGTGTGGTTTTACTTCCATTGAAAGAAAAATGTCGCTAAACTCTAAACTGCAGCAAAAGTCAGTTGTTTATATTACATAGGATTGAAGCAGGGGGTCTCCGCATTAATTTCAGCTCCAGTGACCCCCATGCTTCTGGACATACTTACCTCAGAAGGGGGTGCCACTATGTCCTGCAAGTTTAAAGCTCCTGCATCACGTGGGCCAATAAGGAAGCCACACCGGACGATGTCACGGCTTCCTATTGGCCCGCAGAACGTGGGAGCTTTGAAAAGCGGCCATTACATGAACCCCAGCTAGTGAGACGGATCGACTATCCTACGGAGGTAAGTGTCTCCGGAAGCAGGGGGTCCCCTGAGCTAAACTTCCTGTGGTTCAGCATTAAAGACACCAGCATGGATTGAGACTTTAATGCAGACTAAAGGATTTATCAAGTTTGCCATAAACAGAACAAATGATACTGGTCATGTTATTTGTTATGACCAGAAAAATGTCCTTAGCATGTTGCTTTGATATCTCACATATCTCACGCCCAATGACTCTTTTTCTTATGAATTAGCCCAGCACGGCCGCCTCAGAGGTCCAAACCCGGACGTTAGGCTTCGCAAGAAGTCGGGCCCAGCTTCCATTTTCAGACGCCTGGGTGGGCCACCCATTGATGCCAAATAGGGCCTGCACAGACCCCGCACCCAAGCTTTACAGGTATTATGGCCCGATGGGGGGGGGGGGGGGGGGAAAGGCAAAATGAGAGGAGGGAGAGAGGGGGCTGAGGGTAAGAAAGGGGGGAAGAGAGGGAAGAGAGGGGGAAAAGAGAATGGGAGTGGGTGAGAGAAGGGGAGAAAATGAGAGAGGGGGAGAAAGAGAAAGAGAGATGGGGAGAGAAAGAGAGATGGGGAGAGCGAGAGGTGGGGAGAGCGAGAGAGGTGGGGAGAGGGGGAACATGCTTTGCTTTGCTATTATAAATGTTGGCAGGTCTGTATTATCAATCTTATTTCACTTAAATGGGAAGCTGTTTAACTCTTAACCAACATCAAAGGCTGAATATCCCTCAAAGGCATCTCACATACTGAAACTACTATAATTCCCCAAATTTCCAGTCGGATAATTTGTTATACTGCGGCAATGGAAAGAAGCAGTGGAAGATGCTATTTTTTTGATCTTGACAGAGCATAACCTATCATTTGTGTCAGTTTGCTCCTGCTCCAGGTGTACGAAGCTTGTGATTTGAGCTTCTTGCATCTGGCGCTGAGCAAGAGAGGTCAACGCTACCACCTCAAACCTGACAGATTCGACTGACGCAATCCTGCTCCGTTATACTGACGCAAACTCTGAGACCTCTCAATACACATGCTCACAAATTCCTAGCCTAACTGCTCCAAAACCCCTCACTCACACAGGTGCCGCAAAACTGACACAGAGCACCTTAATAGATTGTCGCAACAGTGACACAAAGGTGCTCTTTGATTCACTTGCAAAAGATTACAAAAATAATTATAGCATGTTCTTGTATAGCGCTGCTAGTTTTACGTAGCGCTTTACAGAGACATTTTGCAGGCACCAGGTCCCTGCCCCGTGGAGCTTACAATCTATTTTTTGGTGCCTGAGGCACAGTGAGATAAAGTGACTTGCCCAAGGTCACAAGTAGCTGACACCAGGAATTGAACCAGGCTCCCCTGCTTCAAACTCAGTGCCAATCAGTGTCTTTACTCATTGAGCCGCTCCTTCGCTATATCCCCCGTACTGTATAAGCATTCTTCTGTACTTAAACAGAACTAACACAACTTACCTGTCTGTATCTTTCTTATGATATGGCCACACAGGCGGAGTACAGCTTTCACCTCCATAAAACTCGGAAAGAATCTGATTTGCAGAGTATCCACTTTGTGTTTTTGTGGCGATCTGTTTAATCAGAGCTGTTGAGATTGGAACGGCACATTCTGAAGGATCATCTTCCTCCCTGTAACATGCCAAAATAATACAAGACATTGTTGTTTACATGTTATTCAAAGTGTGAAAAGGAATGCGATAAACCCGCTCTATTGGTCACGAAGTTGGGAGAAATGTGCTTTGAATTTTCCCAGCTACGAGAAACTTTAATACTAATGTAAAGACAAGAGAGAAAACGAAAACATGCTGATCATTCGCTGTGCGGGTGCAATGTATGTATGTCTTTAGTTATAAAGGGCCACCCACGTATATAGCGCTTCACAGCAGTAACAAACGGGACACAATAATATAACACATAGTAGTAATAAGCGCTTCAGACAAAGGTAGCCCCGAAGGGCTTACAATCTAAGTGTTGCATTGCATATTGTATTTTGGGCAAGCTCGTAATATATCAAATCGTCAATTGAATTATTAATCTAGGAATGAGTTATCAATACAACTTTCTTTCACAGAAAAATACCTACAGTAAATGTTTAACTCTACAGAGCAAGGATTGCATAGGCTAGCCCAGGGGTGCGCAAACCTTTCTCCCTGCGCCCCCCCTGCCTGCTCTCCCCCCCCTGCTCGCCGGGAATGGGGGGACGCCGGGTTGCCATGGCGACGTGTCACTGGAAGCCAAGGTAAGTCAAGTTACAGAGGCCTAGCGTGATCCCCGCGTTTAATTTAAATGCCTTGGGGAAGAGCGCGGGACCTCTGTAACAGCCGCGCCTCCCCCAGAAGATCTCGCGCCCCCCCCAGTTTGCGCTCTCCTGGGCTAGCCCATTCTCTATTCTCTTACACAATCTGCCTTTATTTTAGTTTTTTTGTCCTAGGCACATACTTCACTCAATATGGTGGAATTCATATTTATTCCTCATGGACAGTGGTGGATTTCCCATTAGGCCCGGGGTGACAACATTTTGAGGTGTCACATTTCCCTTCCCCCCCCCCCCCCCCCATATACAGAGGCCCCGCTCTCTTCCCCACTGATTGCCTGGGGAGAGCATGGGGCCTCTGCAAAGTTCTTACCTTCTCCTATAGGGCCGCCCCCCTCCTCCTTCAGCGTTGCGGCATAACATTGGCGTTCCAACGTCACATGGCATCGCATTGCAATGGTAACGTGACGTCGCAGCTTCATTTGGCAACGCGACTACAAGTGACTTCACACTGCCAGCGCAACGCGGCGCCACGTAACCTTTCAGCATCATTTGACGTCGCGTCGCTGAAGGGCAGAAGGTGGCAGCCCGGTCGGCACCAAGGTAAGTGCCTATGGGCTGCGGATTTTTAAACCCGCCACTGCTCATGGAATAGCTTCCTAACAGAGGTGGTGGGGGCTAACACAGTACGGGAGTCCAATATGACTTGGGATAAACACAAGGCTATCCGAATTATGAAAGAAAGCCAAGGATCGAGTAGGGTCTACGGTTTCAAAGTTCTAGGAGCTGTACTGGTTCTGGAGAAAAGCAGGCTGTTAGTCACCTTTTGGTGGACGGATATCAGGGTTCTTCGTAGATTCAATTCTAGTACACAGAGCTTTGAACATCTCATTGGTTTCTTCTTCAAACCTATGAGGTTTGAAAACTCTGTACACTATAATCGAATCTGTGAAGAACTTGAACATTGGGCCACTACAAGGTATGAAAAGCTGCATGGGGGTCTGAGGTTTCTGCCGTCAACTTCTATGTCTAGACGGGAAACATTTTGTTTGTAAAATGGCTTCTATTAAGATTTCCTAAAAAGTGCGTTCTGGTCTGAGCGCTTTAACTTGGGATTGTTGGTGCATTCCCTTTCTTGGTTAAACATGGACTTTCAACAAACTGTATTTTTTTCCCCCCCACAATTAGGACTCCAGGCCTACATCTGAAAATCCCCTACAATCCCCATTAAAAATAGATAAAGTGTTAGATGGTTATGACTTTTATTGCAATTTCAATATACAGTAAGTTTCTATTCAAGAATGCTCAAGTCTATCATAAATGCGGCACTCGGGCATATTCTATTTATTAACAGTCACAGACAGAGCTGAATAATACAATGGGCATGGCAGAGTTATGGTGCTGATATATTAGTGGTCTAGAACAGTCGGGGGGGCTCAGCTTCAGTCATCAACTCCCCGCCTCCCCCCCCCCCCGCCCACCCCCAACTGGTCAGGTTTTCATGATATCCCAGCTTCAGCACAGGTGGCTCAATCAGAGGCTCAGTTTTCAACAGAACCTCTGATTGTGCCAATTGTGCTGAAGCAGGGACTGATTGAGTCATCAACCTCCCCCCACCCAACAGGTCAGGTTTTCAGGATATCCCAGCTTCAGCACAGGTGGCTCAATCAGTCCCTGCTTCAGCACAGGTGGCTCAATCAGAGGCTCTGTTTTCAACAGAACCTCTGATTGTGCCATCTGTGCTGAAGCTGGGATATCCTGAGAATCTGACCTGTTGGGGGGGCTTGAGGACTGGAGTTGAGCCCCCCTGTTCTAGAGCCTATTTTCAGGAGACATACATTGGAAACCAGACAGACAGAGAAGGTGGTATTTCTGTTGCATATGGCAGCACTAAACCCTTTTTGTATACACCAGAAGTATATACACTATACTCTTACATTTTGGCTTTGAGACAAGTGCATGAATTTGATTGTAACAGAGCTAAAAATTTATACCGTTTGACATTAACTGTATTTTTATGTTACATTTCTCTGAATTAAAGAAAATGCTTCAAAAAGTGAATTTATGTGTTCTGAAAAACTTGTAATTAGCATCCTTCTGGAACGTTAATCTGTTTACTGATATATGAAGAGACAAAAAGGACCCCAATACCGACATCCAACTTGATTGGGGCCCAATATTATGCATGCTGGTATTTTTGTTATCTGATTTGTCTGAAAAACTCAAGTACATCACCTATGGTGTATAAAATCTTTATGTTGGTACCATAAAATGTATTACAGTTTGCAAAGAAACAATGGCAAAACACTATTGAACAGACTCCCTATGTAAATATGAGACACTATCCAAACAATAATATTGCATGCAAGTTGTACCTCGCTTGAAATGTCAGGTGATGGGTTAAATCTGGCTCTATATTCTGCATTGGTTTTTCCAATCCTCTTCCTGGAACAAGTTGTGTTTCATTTAATCCCAGGCTTCTTTTCTCTAAATGTATGATAATAGAATCGGGGAGATGGCTCCGCGTGATAAAAAGTGGGCTGAACATGATCTAGAAAGAAAAAAGTACAGAATGACATAACTCTTTACTCTTTTCCAGCCGCCTGCTGTTGTAAATCCTCGTTTTCAAGGTCACGTCGACCTTCATTTAATGCAGTACATGAAAGGGCAGAGTGATATGCAATTTGTAAACATGCAAAAAAAAAAAAAAAAAGCACTTGCCATTCGCTGCTGCACTTGAGAGTTGGGCTCCAAGGTTAAAAGCGTGCACCAAACGTAAGTAATGGATCTGTTTGAAGATGGCACCTGCATGGAAAAAGATAGATGTTATTATATGGGGTCCTTCTAATCTTTATTCTAGTATTTCACATGCTGACTATGATTACATAAAACCTACTAAATACAAGGCTTGGAGTCCTTACGAGACAAAGGCAATAACGGGATAAAAACTGTCAGATAAATGAAGTGAGTGTACATACTGTACTGTATAATGCTCCATTTCAGAGATTAATCTGGGAATATTTAAAGAACAAGTTATGCAAAAACAAGTATACTACTGATGCTTTTCCATAGTGTGTTGTACATATCTTGAATGTATTTAATAAAGTATGAAAAAACTCTTGTATAACCAGATTTATGTGAAAACAGTTCAGGTTATTATATTTACTGCTTTATTCTTGGCTTGATTAATTTGACAGCAGTAATTTTGTAAGAACAACCCAGCACTGTGTGTGAGGCTCACTTACAGTAAGTGTTTCATGCATTATCTTGCATTTTGGCACATGGCACCTAATCGAAGTAACCTTCCCTGACTTATTTTTCTTATTTGAATTGTTCCCATACGATTGCAGGGTATCAACATGTGTTTACAAACATTTTGTTAGCTATATGTTTCCACTGTTAGTCGGATATACACGTTCCTGGTTATATGTGGCTGATGTGTGGTTACTAAGTAACCAATGAGGAAGTGTGTGCTATGGGTTGGCTTTAAAGTGGTTTCTCTGTGCATTATATTTTGGCTATTTAAAGTAATAAGTATTAACGTCACAATGGCAACCATAATTGTACTAATATATTTTTGCCAATATTAGTAAGCATTTACATAATTAGAGGTATGCCTAGGCAATTCTTTTTAATCCCTCTCCTTTTTATCCTAGTCCGTTTTATTTTGATTCTGCGATTCTGTCACTAGAGAGAAAAAGAGATAAGAAGCCACAACAAAGGGAATAAAGCTGAGGGATAAATTGTCTGATTGCACCAATAATGTGAATATATACAGGCATACCCCACATTAACGTACGCAATGGGTCCAGAGCATGTATGTAAAGCGACAATGTGCTTAAAGTGAAGCACTACCTTTTTCCCACTTATTGATGCATGTACTGTATACTGTATAATGTATACCCTGTTCATTTATATAACTGTATTTGTAACCATGTATTATTTGTCTTAACTCTATGCCCAGGACATACTTGAAAACGAGAGGTAACTCTCAATGTATTACTTCCTGGTAAAACATTTTATAAATAAATAAATAATACTGTACTGCAATCGTCATATACGTGCATAACTGATGTAAATAACACATTTGTAACAGGCTCTATAGTCTCCCCGCTTGCGCACAGCTTCGGTACAGGTAGGGAGCCGGTATTGCTGTTCAGGACGTGCTGACAGGCGCATGCACAAGCTGCCGTTTGCCTATTGGGTGATATGTCCTTACTCGCGAGTGTACTTAAAGTAAATGTCCTTAAACCGGGGTATGCCTGTATGATATCTTTTGCTATGATGCCCTTATGGACTGTTTTTTCATTTGCTTGTATATTTTGGCTCCAAAACGGTTGACAATCTTTCCCACCATTCAGTGTGTAAAGCTGTACAACATGTACTATAAAACAATGTTATACATTTTTATTTTTTAACCACCAATAGGGTCTTCAGGTTTACAATTCTCACGTTAACATCAAATCACACCATAGCTAATCATTTCAGACATAAGCACGCACCACACATGCACTGCAGCCACCTTTGACACTATTCAAGTTAAGTTTACTTGAATATTTCATTATATATATATTTCACTAAATAGGGCACACACCAAAAAAATCCAAAAAGAAGGGTGGAATTTATTCTGTCAAGAAAGTTCATTTTTTGGAAAGCAGGAAATCCATGTCTGACATATATCAGCACTTAAGTGAACAGATGTAAGATATCTACGCCACTTAATCAAAGAACAAGGATTTTGCCAACTTCTAAACAAGCCAGGAACACAGGGTGTGCAAATGAGAGCATCGCTCAACCATTTTCTCATGAGCAAGCTGCCTTTTCCTTCTCAGTAGCCTGTCTTGTAACGTGATCAAGACATATCACTACTGAAATCCACAGTGATTTGACTTCTCTACACCACGGTATTCACGTTTTTTAACCGCTGCTTTCTGATCTCACTAAACATTTGGAATAAACTCTTGAACTTAAATGTCAACACGAAGCTAAAAGTATATAAATAACGCACCTACTGTATAGCTGTGCCCGGCTACAATGAATGTTTATGCAGGTCTCGCAAGTATTTCCAAAAATAAATACGGAGGATGAGGATGTATAATCTCTTATTTAGGTAGAGTGAGATATCTCTGAAAACCAACAACAACTGAAAGAACATGGAGACATCCTCAGAATGCCCTTCAAGAGGCGATTCACTATTACATTTTTTTAGCTACTGTTCTTGTATGTATGTATGTATATTTCTACACATATACATATACTGTATATACACACACACACACACACACACACACACACACACACACACACACACACACACACACACACACACACACACATATATGTAGAGCAGGAAGAGCCCTAGTACGCTAGAAGAAGAGCCCTATGAGGTGTCAAACGCTCTGTACATGAGATACCTCTATGAAGATCTCTGTTCCCTAACAGGTATTATGATCTGTAACAAATCTATCAAGTACAGTAACTTGAAAATATTCACATATCTATCCACTTTATGATGGGTGTGCTTGGAAAAACAATGCATTATCCACTAGAAAAGGATAAATAAAAACTTGTCTATCCTATCTGCTTGTAGCTCTACAGAAATAGTCAAGTAATCTAAACCACACTATCTCTTGACCTCCTAAACCAGGTGTTCCCACTCGGGCTGTAAGGGGTCTTCTCATTTTTTGTACTGTGTTAACTCAGAATTTTTTTTTTTTTTTTTTTTAAATCTTGTTATATTTACATCACTGTTTTATATTTACATCACTCCCGCTGTATTGTTCTGTGGACTATGTTATTGTCATTTGGCTTCTTCACTGCATGAGCGGCACACCACTAATTGTGTAGCTAGCAGCTGAGGGGTTAAATATACACTATTAGCTTAGAGGGCACACAATAAACATGAGAACACAAACAGATGGCATCTGTCCATCTTCGCTCCCCTTATGAACATACAGATTTTAGTCTCCATTAGATTGAAGTTTTTCTGCTGTGTGTTCTCTTCTCCATACCTGAATGATCATGCTGTGCTCAGTGAGATCAGACGCTAGACACACGTCCTGGGACCAGTCCTCATCTCCCTTTGCCCTCACACACAGCTCTGTGAGCTCACTGTTTTCCAGCACATAAGAAGGCAGTTTCTGTTTAGCTGAAAGGCAGTCGAAGTGTTCCCGAACCACAGCCTGTCCGTCTTGTCCCACATAATGCTGCACCACCTTCAGCTCAATGCTATCCGATAGGTAGCTACAGATAATCTGCCTTCCACAGATCGTGACCTGCAGTATAGGGGTAAACAAACATGAGATTATGGGATATAGGTTTTAGTAGTAAACAAATAAATTGGAAAACAACAAGTATCTCCATCTATTTATTACAATAAGAGCAATGATCCTGATAAATATGTATTGAATGGGACATTCACCCATATAATTATTTTCTTTAAGACCCATTGTAAACGCACTTTATTAAATTCAAGGACAAACATAACAGGAGGAACTGCATTAATGTGTGTCTGAACTAATATTAAAGTTACAGTACATAAGATACATACAAGATATCTGGCTCAAAATCTTTGAGGCCACATGTGAGCCCAAAACTGAACATGCAACTTATGCACGATAAGTAAATCTCTAAAGATGTTTGAGCGATGTACAGCTCCCTTGATGTGCAGGTACGGTATATCCGGGCTGGAGTGGTGTTGATACGTTGCACACACAGCAGTGCAGACACCTCTGCTAGTAAATGAGTTAAATAAAAACAAGGGCACACAATGTTCTAAAAAATACCCTGGCCCCCTATTCAATGTGCTGCTAAACTGAGAGGGAGGCATTTGAGCTTTACTGTATTCATTTGAACAGAACTCTGTGCTCTGCCTGAGATGGACAAGAGGCTTCCCAGCATACTGAATAATGCCGTATTAATTAAGCTTTTAGTAACTTGCAGAACGATACACTGAGGCCCGGAGGCTAAAAGAGAACTGAAAAACATACAGTACATGGTCCTTACAGATGGAAATGTTGAGGACACCTACTCTACTGTATGTAGCCAGGTCTCTCTGGACTACTATTCCTTGCATTAAGTTCCACTGTAAGACCCTATAGGTTGTTGGCAGTGTGGGCATGATTCCTAAAGGGGGATCCGTCCTAATGTTCAGTGTGTGAAGTTACATTGTTCAGCAGGTACGAACAATAAAGTTACAGTGGTCTCTCACTGAAGTAAGGGGGGCCTATGACAGAAATAGGCTGGCTTACTAGCCACTCCCCAGGGAAGGAGGGGGCTGCTCTTCTATATGGCTGAGCTTATAGTGCCGGCGACGGCGCAGCAAAACAAATGCATTGTCGCCGTCGCGTTCACTTATAGTGCACGCGACGGCGACAAAGCGACGAAGCGACAGTGCTACCAGAAATCTGGTAGTCACTGTTATTTGATTTTTTTTGGCAACGGTCTCCCCTTGCGGCCAATCGGGAGTTTCTTCCGGAGCTTCTCTGTGCCTCTGCCCCCTCCTTTTGTGACGTCGCCTTAAACTCAATTGCAACTTTTGCTAATGGCGACGGCGACGTCATCGGTCGTTTCGTCGGCACTATAAGCGCGGCCTGTAGTGTGGAGTAGTGAGTGAGTGTGTGGTTCTAGTCTGCTCTGAGAGAGTGCTGTCTGAAATGAATGTCAAAGTGTGCAGATACTAGAAGGATGTTCAACTGGAAAAGATGCCAGAATGTCTATACTCTGCATAGAGAAGTGGCTGAGGCCTGGCCCAAGATGGGATAGGGTACAATGATGTACAATTCAGTGCATGTGCTATGAAGATGAATAAACCTCAGTCAAATATACACCTGGTGTAGTCTTTGAAGCATGGTAATGACTAAAGGAAGAAGATTTGTCCATGAGGTGCATCCTGAAGCCTCAGGATCCTCTTGGACTGGAGACGCTGACCACTGAGGAATTTACTGCAAACCTGTCCTGACACTCCCCACACCACCGCGGAGATCTCCGGCCTTCTGTTTGCCTCACAGGTATGACCACAGCAGCCACAGAATACACTGGTAGCAAGACCATTTCCCAGAGGGTGGGGGAAAGAGGGAAACATGTATATGCTCACTCCCTCACAATGGGGGTTATTCATTAAAGTGTAATAGTGTCAATTGGGGCACCATCATACAGACATTCCCATTGCATTAAATGGCGCAGGCAATATAGCCAACGCCCTATCTATCTTTCTAATAATATAATAAGAAATATAACATCTGTAGTCCTACTGAAAAGACAGAGGAACTATATACCCCCATATATATATGTTTTATTCTTCCAAGTTCCATTCATTTTATTTAGTCTTTTTTAATGTAATCATTTAATATTGTTATTAAATGTTATACTGTAATGTTATAAATCGTGTATAATTTATAAATTAAGCTGCTAGTTTATATCATAGACATGGGGCATTCCTACCGCAGGAACAGTATTTTGACGTACACAGAATAAGTAGATTGGGGTTCTGCACAGTCACATTATATTGGTAAAGAGTGCTACTGTTCAGTACTCGAAAGGTTGCAAACATCTAACGTAAGCAATGATGTCGATCTGCAATAAACCCATGGGGCTCCCATAGTAACGTACTTGTTTTTGCACTCCGTTCAGCTGCTGGACCTTAATGATAAGAGATGCTGTTCTGCCCTTGTACTGAATAGTTCTGATAAATGTTCCAGCATTGTCCACATTGAACGGCTCTGACCAGCGCCAGTTTCCCCAGCCTTCGATACAGATGTGCAGCAGCTGCAGCGAGAGACAACAACCAGGAGAAGGTTACAGCCATAAATACTATACGTTGCTTTCTGTCACTAAGTATGCATGTTCATCCTTATGGATTAAAGCAGTCTGATTTCATGATGGGAACAAAAATTAACGTGAAAGGGTTAATGATGCTGGCTTCCATTTTTAGCTGCTGAACCTTAGTGCCAGCACTTCTCCTCTTTCCCCCACTGCACAAGTTCACCAACACACACTTATGCTCATGCAATACATACACAGATACTCTATACATATACAGTATATATATATACACACACACACACACACAGAATGGTACATGCACATGAAACCCCCCCACCCCCCTCAACATGGTTATCGGTTTGCTGCAAGGGGTAAATAGCAGCATTGCATATGCTGGGCCCCACTCTGTGTTTCCACAGGGATACTGACATCACAAGGGAGTATGTAGGAGAGGAGGAAGGTTCTGGAAGGTTAGGTTCCTGGAGGACTAGAGGAGAGGAGCCTCAGGATAGGGATTATGTTCCTGAAGTAATAATAGGAGAGATCAGGGACAGTGCCCTTATAAGCAGTTGAAAAAGAAATTCAGCGCTCGTGCTGCAGATGTAAAGTTTGCTGGAAGCACTAATCCCCTTGCAGCATGTATGTGAAGCGTCTCCCCAACTGACTCCTAAAGCACGGTGACCGGGGGGAACGGGGGACACCTTGTGATGACAAGAAAAAAATGCACACAATGCGCACCAGGGATTAAAATTGGGTAGAAAACGTAGTGCGAAACGCGTAGAGGTCACGACAGGCTGAGACGGCGCTTGCAGGAAGTTCGTGCTGTGGTAACATCTCTGCAGTGGCGCGGTCCGGACTCTTGTACGCTTACCAGCGGGACCCACTCGGCACTTCTGTGTAAGTTCCCGTCTCCCCCTTTCAGACTCAGGTAGTTGTTCAGCTTTATTATTAGCATATATCTGGGTCCATGTATCCTTTATTTTGAACATTCATGTCTTTTTATTTATTTATTTTTATTTTTTGTATTGTTGTGTTTAGATTTAGTCTAAGTAATACATCCTATTCGGTGTGTGGGGATTTTTGCCATATTTACCCGGATCTAGTGTGCATGTGTACTGAGGTGGGGTTGCATCCCCTCAGTTATCTTTTGTATTAATAAATATTATCTACCCAATTTTAATCCCTGGTGCGCATTGTGTGCATTTTTTTCTTTACAGTGCCCTTATAGTAAGTATCCCAATTACCTGGCCAACACAGAGACGCAGGTACAAAAGTGGGGGAGACAGATGCAGAGGTCATGTGCAGAGGGCTCTTGGGGGTCAGCGGATCAGCTCTACAGGGGATCCACCTATATATTCTCCTCAACCAGTAGGAAAGTAGCAGTTCCCAATCAGGGATGGGGTATAGTCGTGCACGGAACCGGCCAGGATCCCCGTAAGTCCCAAAGTAGATGTGAAGTAAGGATGTTACTCCGAAGGGGGCCCGGTTCAATATAAGTAACACAGCCATTTATATGTACCTCCCTTTGAGTGTTGAGTGGGCACTCACGTAAGCACTGTGTCAATGAGTAACCAAGAGTATGTAAAGCAACGTACAACTATGTCAAGTATGTGCGAGGTGTCCCGGTGCCTGGGGACATGAATAAAGACTGAGTTGCACTACAAAAGTTCCCGGCACCCATCATTTTCCTCCTTGCTATCTCATCACCCAGCCACCTGAATCCAGCACCGTGAGTTGAAGTAAACTACAGTATGCCAGCAGCCAAATACTGCGCACTGAAGCCGGGCAGAGAGGGTTACACACATGTACAAATGTACACACAGAATGGCACACGCACTCTTACGTGTACAAAGGTATTCACAGTCCTGCACATGATGATATACAGTTTTACCTTTCGGAAATTCTACTCCTGTGCCTTTTTTTGCTACTTGATATAACAGCAAATCATTTCTAAACTCTCTGTCATTCTAAAGACGCCTTCATTGTTTCATGAAGATCATTTCTCTTTTTTTAAGGCAGCTTTAGGTGAACTCACAAGCTGTGGTACAATATATTAAAATCTCGGCAGTGGAAAGCACTAGTTTGTTTACTAAATACTCGTAGAAATGGCCTAATTTACACATAATAATAATAAAAAAATCAAGATTCACAACATTTTAAAGCAGCAATTTTGGCTGTTCTTTTGTATTATATTGCTAAACTTTTTAATTCTACATAACGTAGTAACCAAATGCTGTGGAATTCATTTGAGATTTTTACCTGAATCTCTTTTGTGACGAGGCTGTATAGAATGTTTCGCATATACAAGCAAATGAAGTCACCGTTTGTTGCTGTTGTTGTTTGTATAAACTAATTAGGATGCACTCACTAGCTGAAGAAATAAACCATAATGAACATGTATGGAATTTTGTTAATTTATCACAGGAAACAAGTTAGAAATGACTTTAAGGGTGACTGAATCTTTCTGAGGAAGAAAGTTACACTAAGTTATATAAAATAAATAAATAAAAAATTCTGTCTATTACATAGGCTACCTCTTTAACACTGATTATTAGATGCAAAATAGCAAATACTCAACAAAATGTATACAGTGATTAGTTCACATCACATTATTACACAGCTCAAAGCACAACTTTTCTTTCCTAGAATCCTCTAAAAGGAAAAAAAAAAAAAAAAAAGATACTTTTCTAATTTGGCTTCTGTGGTTTCACTAGCAACCCCCAGGAGTCCATGTAAATCCCTGCAGAGGCCCCAGGGCCTGGAACGCACGCTCTGGAACTGAATGGATTCACACATGCCTGGGACCCTATCTTTTGGGGTACTTGATATCTCAGAGAAATGGAACAAAGACCCAGAATACAGGGTTACAGAGGCCAACAGCATTAACACGTTACCCCCAAACAATAAATTGTTGATTTGAGCAGCGCTATAACTTAAAACTGGTAAGATAACAATTCAGCAGCCTATTACACTGCAGGAGCCTCCAGGTGTTAAGGGGTTAATTCAGCAGTTATAAATAATCAGGGCTCCTGAGACTTCCAAACTGCATTAGTCTGACTTGTGATGTCCCTGTCATCAGCTTGAGACCAGACATAAACACAAATGTCACGGCCTAGCAGTGGGTGGCTTTTGAATACATTGACTGACAACAGTTGTGCTGGCAATGTATAATTGTATTACAATATGTATATATATATATGTGTATATATATAATGGATATATTACTGTATGCTCATTTGCATGTCTTCGACAGGTCTGCAACCCTGCCTTTCACCATTATCACCCAGCACACAGCACTTCCACTGCAGCAAGGGATTCTGGGAAATGCCATGCAAATGAGCACACAGTGCCACTTTTTGCTTCAAAACCATTCAACATGGTTCCCCTATAGGCTTAAGCTTGCTGCATGGTCACAGCTTTGAGCACAGCCACAGTTAAGATGCATAGCCAGCAAACCCACCCACAGACAGACTGTTTCGACCTTAATGGGTCTCTTCAGTGTGGGGTTGGTTATGCTGGCTATGCAAAAAAGAAGCAAGGGAAGTGCTGCAAATGAGCACACAGTAATATATTCATTTGCTATATGCTTTGTTGTGGAGGGTTTTTGTCACTTTTTTTACCCACCATAACTTAACTAAGTATGTATGTGTATATATAAAACAGACAGTGAATCCCAGCGCAGCTAGTGAAAACATTGGCCTTACATTTGTGTAAAACAGACAGTGAATCCCAGCGCTTTCCCACCGAGACCCCAAAATGGGAAAATAAATATTCACAGTGAAAACTAAATCTGTAAAACAAAGGAGACTTTTGGTTTGCTGCAGCACACTCCAAGTGGGCACCACTATTTTACATTAGTATACATTTAGCATAGGGACCTGCTACTGAGACTTACCTTGGTGTGGTTAGCAGGCTTATCATTATTTGATCAAATTATGTAACCAAAAGTCTCCTTTGTTTTACAGATTTAGTATTCACTGTGAATATTTATTTTCCCATTTTGGTGGCTCGGTGGAGAAGCGCTGGGATTCACTGTCTGTTTTACACAAATGTAAGGCCAATGTTAACACTAGCTGCATGCTCCCTACACGGAGAAGCGCTGTGAATATATATATATTTGTTTATATATATATATATATGTGAGCTCAGGAGGGCAGCTGCAGGCGGAGGAAACCTACCACAGAGAATCTTGGCGTTCCACGTGGAGAGGAAGCAGACCATCACTCCAGGCAGCAGGACGGAGAGGATTTTATATCCTATATGCTTTTATACCTCTGCTACTTTGTAAGTAGCGATCAACCTTTGCGCATTGACCATTACAAAACGTACTTCACCATATTTTGTCTCTTTTCTATTTTGTTTCAGAGAAATCAAGGACTCTAATATATCCCCAGTCAATTCATGCTCATATTTTATTGTGTAGTTAACAGTTTGCGCCTGTGTTTTCCCATTTTCCCTATATTTTATTTATTTATAAAATATTTTACCAGGAAGTAATACATTGAGAGTTACCTCTCGTTATCAAGTATGTCCTGGGCACAGAGTAAAACAAATAATACATGGTTACAAGTACAGTTACATAAATGAACAGGGTATACATTATATACAAGACATTGCGTGCACAGTTAAAGAAAATATATATTATGGGCGTATGAAACAGTTACAGACCAGGTTAAAATGTGAGACAGCCTTAGATTTGAAAGAACTTAAACTGGTGGTGGATGTGAGAGTCTCTGGTAGGTTGTTCCAGTTTTGGGGTGCACGGAAGGAGAAGGAGGAACGTCCGGATACTTTGTTGAGCCTTGGGACCATGAATAGTCTTTTGGAGTCTGATCTCAGGTGATAAGTGCTGCAAGTGGTAGGGGTGAGGAGCTTGTTCAGGTAGCTGGGTAGCTTGCCAATGAAGAATTTAAAGGCAAGACAGGAAAGGTGAACTTTGCGCCTAGACTCTAGTGTTGACCAATCTAGTTCTTTGAGCATTTCGCAGTGGTGTGTGTTGTAGTTGCATTGGAGAACAAAACGACAAATTGAATTGTAGAGGGTGTCAAGTTTGCTAAGGTGGGTTTGAGGAGCCGAGCCATATACTATGTCTCCATAGTCAATAATTGGCATTAGCATCTGCTGTGCGATACGCTTTCTGACCAGGAGACTTAGGGAGGATTTGTTCCTGTAAAGTACCCCTAGTTTGGCATAAGCTTGGTTGTCAGGGTATCAATGTGCATCCCGAATGTTAAGTGGGAGTCAAACCATAAGCCCAGGTATTTAAAACTAGTGACAGGTGTTAGGGTGGTGTTAGCCTAATCAGGAGCTCAGTCACTGGAAGCTTTACAAATTTAGTCTTGGTCCCAAATACCATTGTTACAGTCTTGTCAGTGTTTAAAAACAGTTTGTTTTGGGAAATCCAGTTTTCGAGTCTCAAAAAGTCAGACTGAAGTATGTGTTGAAGGTCAGAGAGGCTATGGCTGTGTGCATATAGGATTGTGTCATCTGCATACATGTGAATTGAGGCTTCCTTACAAGCTATATATTTGCTATTGTGTGTAGTTTAACACCTACTGTAGGCAGTAATTGTTACTATTTTATTGTTTGAATGTTTTAATTTGCGCACTTAGTATTTTATAGTTTATATATATATATGTGCGTATATATATATATATATATATATAAAAATATATATATATCACTCCTGATGAAGTCTCTTTGAGACGAAACGCGTAGAGAATGTTGTGTGGAGGTTTTACTGCCCAGTTTTATTATATTTCCACTCACTGGCTTGCTACTCTCAGCTGTCCACTCGATGCATACATAGGAACTTTTTCCGGTTGAATCCACTGACGTCACTGAGTTCTCCCGGTATCTGGAGCTGAGTACTCACTGTGTGACGCAGGATTGAGAGGAAGGCGGCGTCCCTCGTGTTCCCTGGGCTCCGGAGGTATCCATAGAGGCTGCTGCAGTGTACCTACACCGGACACTATACCAAAGTCATCTGCTACCAGGTTCCTGCGTCTGGCTGGCTGAGTTTTACTCAAAAATGCTTTTTATTAAGCTACGTTTGTGAGTGTGCATTTTTAAATCCTTGACTCCATAAATATATTGTTATACCTTTTAAGCTATGAGTGCGCCTGTTTTTTCTGTGTTTATATATATATATATATATATATATATATATATATATATATATAAGCAAAGAAAAGAAAGAAAGCTCCCTATTAGGGAGCTTTCTTTCTTTTCTTTGCTTATCATTAACCCCATCCCTGCCAGCACCACCTCCGCACTCTTATTGCAGTTTTTTGTTCCGTCACCACACATTCACAATTTATTGGTTCCCCATATCTCCATTGGTGTAGTGCAAGGCGCACAACTTGACCTTTTTAGGCCATTCTATCTTCCTCTATATATATATATATATACACACATATATATAAACTATAAAATACTAAGTGCGCAAATTAAAACATATATATATATATAGCAATTGGAAATATTACTGTATGCTCATTTGCATGTCTTAGACAGGTCTGTCTAAGACCTTCAAATGACCATACAGTAATCTTTCCATTTGCTATATGCTTTGCTGTGGAGGGTTTTTGTCACTTTTTTTTACTCACCATAATTTAACTAAGTATATATATATATATATATATATATATATATATATATATATATATATATGTATATGTATATATATATATATATATATGTATATATGTATATATATATATATATGTATATATATATATATATATATATATATATATATATATATGTATATATATATATATATATATATATATATATATATATATATATATATATATATATGTATATATATGTATATATATATATATATATATATACACACACACAAGTTGCAAACTCTGCAAACATATATGCCAAGATCCCACAGCCAGTCACAACCATGGAACACTCAATCTTAAAGGATCATACTACTACACATCCAGGAACGTGGTTTATATGATTCAATGCAACAAATGTGACCAAGGTTGCTACATTGGGGAAACCAGCCAAAAACTACAAGGCAGAATGAATATGCACAGGCACTCTATACAACACCATGAAGAAGGAAGATACTGCTCACCTGTGGTACATCATTTCTCACAACCAGATCATTCCATAAATTATTTAAAAATCAAAATCCTCATTGGAATGTTTAAACACACCCAAGAAGGGAAAACATTTGAACTCAGAATGATAAGACTCTTTGACACCAAAACAAAAGGACTTAATGCAGATATGGTGTTTCTCGCACTATCACAATTGTTTGTAATTATCCTGCCTGTCTATTTTCTTATCCACACCCCCCCCCCCACAGCATCCCTTTCCCCCGCCATGCTGTTCCTTGTCACCGTTTGACACCCTTCCATGTCCTCAAACACTTTCTCACCCTACCTTATCTGCAGTACACCTCTGTTGGTTTTTTTTCTTCCCCTGCTCTCCCAAACCCTGTTTTAGCCATAGATTCCATTGTTAATCAGTATTGCCGACCTGAGAAACAGAGGAGACCTCTCGAAAGCTTGTCCTATGACAGGAAATATTACTGTATGCTCATTTGCATGTCTTAGGCCTCGGGCATGGTCAGCGCCTTATGCGCTGACCCGTGCTGAGGCGCACTGCTGCTCGGCAGTGAGCCCCTGCAGCCGCAATGAGCGGCTTTAGCAGGGGCTCGCGCAGGAGTGCGTAAGCGTAGGTCTTAAACAATTTTTAGTTTCTACGCTCGCCGAGCGGTTCGCCCAATGAGTGCGAACCAGCTCCGTGACGTCACAGCCCCCCCCCCCCCCCCGACACGCCCCTGGACGGCGCGCGGTCTAAGGCCAGGGAAAGCACCGCATTCCCTCAGCCTCAGCTCGCCTCCGCACGGCTAAAATCACTATGGACTTAGCTTTAGACAGGTCTGCAACCCTGCCTTTCACCATTATCGCCCAGCATACAGTGCTTCCACTGCAGCAAGGGATTCTGGGAAATGACATGCAAATTATATATTACATGAGATTGCACTATTATTGTAGGATATTAAGAGACTTCTTGCAATGACAGAAAAGTGTCTGGTGATTTCAATTTCTAAATTCATAGAGCAAAAGTAGTAAGTAGGGTTTAAGAACTACCCTTGAAGTGGGTGAACCCAGTGCAAATCCCAGCGTTGGCTCCTTTTGCCTCACGCACCCAAGATTTGATTCAAATCTGGGCAGGGACTCGTAGTGCCGGGAAAATTCTACGTACAGTGCTGCGTACATGATCAATGCTATACAAGGAAAAGTAATATTGTTATTAATACTACTTGCTTTTACCACCACAAAGGGGAAATAATTAATTCCATTAAAAAACAAACAAAAGAAAGATGTCTGCTGTGGAGAGATTAATAGCTGCATATGTGTACAAAATACAGCGTGAAGGTGTCGGAGTCAGCGATGGATATATTGCACATGGAATGATTCATAAACAAAGATAAATATCACGTGGTGATATAAAACTATAGCGCGTTAGGTTCTCTGTGCAAGTCCTGCTCTTGCAAGAGCGCACCCGTATAAACAGAGTGTTCGCTGACATAACGTCACCAAGGAATACGCTTGTCAGTTTGCATTTGGCAGGCTTTACTTCATACATGTTGGCACAGTAGCTGTTCCTGTACACTACAAAGATTTATGCTCCTGTGACTCCGTGGTTCACAAACAAGGCAAGGTTAAGAGGCTAAGTGAAAAGGGTGATGCTTAGTAAGAGTATGCACAACTTCAGGACTTCTGTAATGTATCGAGGTGGATACGGAGTACAGGAAAATAATATGCGTCTGCTAGTTTTACCTTTTCTATACCACCACAAACATTTTGTTGGATAAACCCTTGCCTTCCAGCACCTATTTATAAGTGGGTCAGTATATCCCACCACGTCGCAGTGTGAGAGATGAAATGACAGACAAATATAACAGCAAGTTATAGTGTGATACAGTAGACAGTGAGGTGCCTTGGTTAGTTACCACCAGTTAGTGTTAGAACAGCCTGAAATGCGTCACAAGTCCATATGTTGTAAGATGGTGCTAAAGGAAAACTGGATTCAAATTGAAATCCCACTTCAGAGCTTTAAACACATTCCTCCCCCTCACTCCTTCTTTAAAGTGATGTGATTGTTCCACTGGAGGCCTTTACCAAAGTCTCGCTTCCTTCTGCATAAGGCAGGCGCTCAAAGCATGCGTGGCGGGTGTCCTGCGTCTCCTCGGGAGGCGGGGGGCGGCATTGCCGAATATTGAGCGAGCGGGAAAGTATAATTTTTTTATTTACCTAAGCGCATCGTGTGTGTGCACACGCTTACCCGCGTGCGCATCGCTTGAGCGGGGACTAGACAAAGTCCTAGTTACAGGACGAAACGCGTCAGAGTGTTCTTGTGGCATTTTGTAATGTCTAGTGCACATTAAAGACTGTTTTTATTCATCTTTGGATTGCGCATTTCTTTACCCCACGGACAGCTGTGAACCGCCATACTTACCTTTCTTTTTTATATATATATATATATGCAAGTCACCTCGCCAAGCACCGCCCGCTCAGCGCTAGCGGGGCCGCAGCCTCATTGGCACAGAAAACAGTAATACATTTTTAAAACAAAACCCACTGTTTTTTTATTGGGTAAATCTGGTGCTGTTTTTTTTCTATCATTGTTGCCCCAGTTTTGCAGGAGGAAATTAGGACATTTTAGATGAACCATTTCCATAGTGTCCATGTTTTACTTAGTCAGGTTTATCTCTCTCAGTACAGCAGCATGAGAGAAGGAACATATTATTCGACGAAAAGAGGAAGAATGAACAATTGGGTGAGTGATGCTGATATAAGGCAGGGTGGTAGTGTACTAGAAATGGCGTAGTCACCAATACTGCCTTTGAAGTGGGTAGACCCAGTTCAAATGGCAGCATTAGCACCTTGTGTGCCTGCACACGTCACTTTCTGTGTGTGTGTGTGTGTGTGTGTGTGTGTGTGTGTGTGTGTGTCAGTTTACATAAATATGGTTTGCTGTGGAGGGTTTTTATCACTTTTTTTACTCACCATAACTTAAGTATACATATATACAAGTATAATATACAGTTTGTCTGTATATATATATACCAAATGCAAATATACTGTACGCTCATTTGCATGTCTTAGGCCGGTCTGCAACCCCGCCTTTCACCATTATCACCCAGCACACAACACTTCCACTGCAGCAAGGGATTTTGGGAAATCTGTTAGCTGCTGTAGAGTAAGCTTCTCTGATCTCTTGGAACCGCACCCGTGCGTGCACAGAAAATATCAGCATCCAGGTTTAGAAGTCTTATTTGGTGTCTTGCAATCAGCTATGCTGGGCAGAGCTCAAGACCGGTCAGCACCAGAGATCTGTGTTCTCTTGGTCAGTCTCTCCTGGGAGACTCAAGAACACTGCTCTGTCTCCAAAAGTCAGCTCTCAGTTAGAGGGTTGTATATACAGTTTGTCTGTATATATATATACCAAATGCAAATATACTGTACGCTCATTTGCATGTCTTAGGCCGGTCTGCAACCCCGCCTTTCACCATTATCACCCAGCACACAACACTTCCACTGCAGCAAGGGATTTTGGGAAATGACATGCAAATGAGCACACCGTGCCACTTTTTGCTTCAAAAACCATTTTTAACATGGTTCCTGTAGACGGACGTTCACAGAGGTACACAAGTGGAGGCTTTTATAAGGTGAAATTATAATAAGGCTTTATTGTGCCTTTTCCTTTTCATCAGGAAATCATCCAAACACAGGGGGGGAACAAAGCTTCCATTCACTTGGGAGTATCTCTAGTGAAAATACCATGCAATTAATTCACAACTCCCTAAGTCAAGCATGTCTCGCAGCCCCAAAACATATAGCATGAAATAAGCAGATATAAGCAGTCTCTTAATAATGAAAGTCTTATCTGTTAGCTGCTGTAGAGTAAGCTTCTCTGATCTCTTGGAACCGCACCCGTGCGTGCACAGAAAATATCAGCATCCAGGTTTAGAAGTCTTATTTGGTGTCTTGCAATCAGCTATGCTGGGCAGAGCTCAAGACCGGTCAGCACCAGAGATCTGTGTTCTCTTGGTCAGTCTCTCCTGGGAGACTCAAGAACACTGCTCTGTCTCCAAAAGTCAGCTCTCAGTTAGAGCTAAGGAGTCACTTCCTGTCTCAACAGACAGGCTTTTGTAAGCAATCAAATCAGGCAGGTGGTGTTTATTAATTGACTACCAGCAGTTAACCACCACACTGCTAGATTAAAGGCACATTACTTGAACAGGGATTACTCCCCTGTTACAGTTCCCTATAGGCTTAAGCTTGCTGCATGGTCACAGCTTTGAGCACAGCCAGGGTTAAGATGCATAGCCAGAAAACCCACCCACAGACAGCTGTTTCGACCTTAATGGGTCTCATCAGTGTGGGGTTGGTTAACTGGCTATGCAATGAAGCGAAAGGATAGGGTTTACCATACTGAAAATTGGCAACTGTCTTGAAAGTTTTCCACTTTTGAATAATCTTTCTCACTGTAGAATGATGGACGTTAAATTGTTTGGAAATGGCCTTATAACCCTTCCCAGATTGATGGGCAGCAACAATTGCTTCTCTAAGATCATTGCTGATGTCTTTCCTCCTTGGCATTGTGTTAACACACACCTGAATGCTCCAGACCAGCAAACTGCTAAAACTTCGGCTTTTATAGAGGTGGTCACACTTGCTAATGATCAATTAACCAGGTGCTTTTGATTAGCAGCCCCTGTCTGCTACTTAGCATCTTAATTCCTATGGAAGCAGTAAGGGTGTTCTTAGTTTTTCACACATAGCTTCTCCATTTTGGCTTTATTTTTGTTAAATAAATCATGACACGGTGTGATATGTCATGTGTTGTTGTTCATCTGAGGTGGTATTTACCTAATTTTAAGACCTGCTAAGGAACAGATGATTGTTATTATGTCCTGATATGTAAAACCATAGAATTCAAAGAGGGTGTACTTTCTTTTTCACAGAACTCTATAAGCTCCAGAAGTCCAGTCAGCAGCTATCCCATGATGAAATCAACGCAGACTGATGAAACGCGTAGGGTCACGTCTTGCGAGCAGTTGCTTGTGAGATCACGACGCCGGAGAAGAAAGCTGCGGTTCGCCTTAGAGTACATGGGAACTTTTCCACACAGGAACTCTCTACCACTACTACGGGTTGCCGGATTACATCGTATAGGGCGACACCAGGAGAGAGGAATTGAAGGGAGCATATCCCACAACAGATCGGGCTGAGCAGCATTCTAAGGGCTGTTATATAGTGGCCGCGCATGGCGTGCGGCACTTATAAATGGCTGTGGTTAGTCAGCCTTTCTATAATGGTGCTGAGTGCGCACACGGCAGTGAGCGTGGAGCCAGCCGATGTGGGAGAAGATGGGGAAAATAATGATTTTGCGGTGCTTCCGCCGCTGAAATGTGTGTGTGTGTGTGTGTGTGTGTGTGTGTGTGTGTGTGTGTGTGTGTGTGTGTGTGTGTCAAAGCTGAACAATAAAAAAAATGTATTTATACAAATTGTCTTTTTTTTCCCCCTTAAATATTATTTAATACATTTTTAACTCACACAATCTATACACACACATATACACTCACATATATATACATATATACATATACATATATACATATATACATATACACACACACACACAGACACACACACACACATTACCTTCCATCCCAGTCGCTCACAGCATACACACAAAAAGCGTGCGTCACGTGCACACGTGTTCGACAGGCGCGCGCAGACAAACTATAATGGCCCTTAGGAAGCTTGTTGGGGCATGAGTTTACTCATACAATGCTCATTACCTTCAGGTGAGAGGGAGAGAGAATCCCAACAGCCTGGACTCCTGGCTAGTGCCCCACACCCCCAGTCACTCCTACCAACCATTATGGCCAACCACCGTCATCTACTGCACTTACACTGGCGACACACTTTATTCGAGCTCGGCTAGTCCCACGAATTCGGGTATACCCGGGTGTATTGAGGTTTGTGACTGTTTTCTGCCCGAGTGCATTGAGTTATTTTCCGGCAGGGATTGAAGCATTTTATTCCCGTTGGCTGCAATACTGCACAGTACATATATATATACTGCATTACAATTCATGAATTTATGCCATCTGGTAGACACGCGAAGCATTGCAGCCTATTAAATCCTAATCATTATCATTTAACAGATCAGCCGCCCATCAGCCAGGCATGAACCCAGGCTGGGAAGGCAAATGCAACGGGGCTTGTCAGAGGTGAGGAGCGGCGCATTCCAGGTATCTGCCAGGTACATACCGGGTATTTACTCGAATAAAGTGTGTCGGTGCAGTATTCCCTCACCTGCTGTCTCTAAGTTTCCCAACATACCACTTAAATTGTAAGATCTCCGGGGAAGGAATTTCCTTTCCTATTGTCTGATTTTGCTGAACTTGTATTATAATTCCCTGTATTGCCTTTGTAAAGTGCTGAGTACACTGTGGGCGCTATATAATTATAAACATACTGTACATACGTCTTGGAAAAATGGACTAACGGACTGTTAACATAGACCCTTGCCAGTGTGGGTCAAAATGATTCCTTATTTGCAGGCTACTATACTCGTTTTAAATAGAAAGCACTAGCACTGAATATACTTTACTAGCGGGAGATAACAAACTCCAGGTCACAAGAAGCTGGCACTGGATTTGAGTTCACCTAACTGAACTGATATTACCATTGTACTTCCATGGTACAACTCCTCCTCCCTTGTGTCAATCATCTTTTATCATATGACTTTGGGTGTAAGTATCTCACCATTTTAACAGGACCACCGGATTCCTTGTTGAACCTTATGACTCTGGAACGTCTTTTGGAATCAGATCTCGTGTGGTAAGTGCTGCATATGGTGGGGGTGAGGAGATTGTTCAGATATGGCCGACTACCTAAGGCTCTGTCCCCGGTGGCCACGACGGCGTGCGCACCGCACACAAGGTACAGCCCTCTAGGGGCAGGCCCCAGTCAGCGTGTGGTGCATGGGCGCGACCGCCTTTGACAAATGACACGATTTTTGTCTTTTGGCGCAACGCCCGAGCATTGGCCACGGCACCGATTCAGCCAATGAGGGCAAAGCAGTCGCATGATGTCATGGCCGCGCCCCCCCCCCCCCCCCGCCACGAGTTGCCTGGAGTCCACCAGGTGGCGCTGATGCAGGTAACGAGCACCACCAGGCACCCCGTCACACGCATGGCACGCGCACTGGGGCCTTAGCCTTAGGTTCAAAGTAGCATGATCCACTGATACAATGTAAATCTCTCTTCTGAACATGACAGTCCCACATCGCTTGCAAAAATAGTCTTTTTAAACAACATCTCAATAAATGACTTCTTCAGAAAGAATCAGTTCACCATAAAGTAACACTTTCACTTATTAGTCAATTGTAAAAAAACAAACAAATAGTCCGTTTTTATTTTCTCGGTGTCCACTTAATTTAAATGTTAATTATTGTTCTTTCCACTTAATCTCTTTAAACAAATTATGATGCCCTCATTTGTCACACAAATCCGACAATCTCCCAGCACATACAATGGTTTACAAACAGTCTTATTACAAAAGAGATTAGGTAAAGTTTGGATATAAAAGCTCCAAAGCATTTAGAGACTTGTTTGAAGCGTATAGAAATGATATAAATCCCGGATATTTAACCTATAGAACATGCCACTGCCATTAGTTCTCTTTAATCCTAGGAGGGATTACCCCTTTATGTTTCATGCCGAATTGCTGGTGATCATTTATAGTACTTGGCAATTGTGCTTTAAATAGGCATTGTTCTTAACTTTATATTGCTTAACAAATCAGCTGAACAAACCATTTGCTCTAAAATTTATTGTCTCTATTCCTCAATATACCCCCGCAAATTCCAGTTACTCAGTGTAATTGCCACCCAAAAAAAATAAGGCAGTTCATTGATACGAATGTAAAAGAAAAGCAATCGCCTTCAAACTATTTTCATTGAGTTGAACTTCGTTACCGTACTAAGAAAACATTTAGCAAAGGTTAAACAAAGTATTCTATGCCTGTTATAAGAAATCTGAGCCAGTCAGAGAGGAGCTCGCTGGTTTTCTTTCCCAGTAACAGAATGTGGTATGTTAGAACTTGTCCTGTCTTATTTTATCCCCAAGTGTAAGTCAAATATGAACCGATGCCTAGGGGAAAGTCCCGGTCTCCAAATGGATGGATTATTTCACATTTATCTTACAATCTGCTCTCCGAGTTCTGAAAATTCACTAACTTGGCAAGTGGGGAATTATCCTGAGGAATGAAATAATTTAGCACTATGAGCTCACCCGGCATTCCATGAATCTGACACTCCCAGGGATTGTCCAGGCTTGGGCACTATTTTGACTTGCAGGTAATCCCACTTCATTAATTCATTTAAATTATCTTTCTTACAAATGGCATGTCAGGAAACCCACAAGTGCTTCATACACAGGGTAGATTTAATAAAATATACCGGATAGGCGATAATCTGCATTTCCTTCCAATTTCTCACCACCTCACCAATAGTTTTTGCCTTGGTTTAATGTAATAAAAACCATGTCAAATATCTCAATCCTGCAAAAGAAGACCCGAAACCATAAAGAAAGTCAATAAAAAAGGAGGGGTCACACATTCATGTTTGCTGATTTTAACTTCTCTCTTACACCTGCTATTGACACAACCCCTAATTGCAAACTAATGCAATGGTAAATGGTAAATCTGTATACAACAAATAAATGTAAAAAGTCACTAATCTACTCACTTGCAGCATTTTTTAAATATGTCTGTCAAGGGACAGAGAATTATCTATAATTTATATATATATATATATATATATATATATATATATATATATATATATATATATATAAATCATACACATTATTTAAGTTATGGTGGGTGAAAAAGGCGAAAAAAAACCTCCACCGTTAGCATATAGCCAATAAAGAATTGCTCATTTGCATGTCATTTCCCAGAATCCCTTGTTGCAGTGGGAACTAGGATAATATTAGTTGTTAAATGGAAAACCCTGAATACATTGTATAAATTAATCTTATACAGAGTGTCCATTCAAACAGACTGTATCCTAGCTACACTGTAGCCCACTTTTTGATAACCATATACTTTTATCTTGCGTTGCCCAGAAGGACTATTTTATTACTATTTTTTGTTTTGTCACTTTTCAAGAACAGAGTGTTTATACTTCGAATTTGGCAATTACTAGTCCTGAGTATCTACCCCATTAGACTGTATTTAGTACATTTGTTTGGTGTACCATTTGCTATACCATCACCTATCAGCAGGGTGCTCTATACACTTACACCCTCTGCTGTTCTCAATTGCAGCCTATTTCTGAATACTCTTATGAGTGACAATTCTATCAGGAGTGGTCGGGAAGGTGTGTGACCGTTTGACATACTATATACATACACCACAACTTTCCACATCTACATTTTACTCACCACCCTGAGGCACTGTTTATACTAAGATTAGATTATTTCTAGGTGCCAATCTCCTAGAGTCCCTCTGCTTACCACCCCCATCAGTGTATTTTCTGATTGGGAGGTAGTTTGTTTAATACTTGTTTTATATGTAGTGTTCTGTGTTCGCTTCTTTATAAGTTATACTCACTTATTATAATTATATACCAATAAAGATTAAGTTTTATTCTGTATATTTCATACACTTTTCATATGAGTGCTTGTTGTATAGGGGTCCTTTTCACTTGTCGAGGCAAGTGTCGTTTTTTGTCTTCCCCTCTCTCCCCCACTTCCCTCAGCTTTTCCATTACCGCAGTTGAGATTCTGATATGTGTGTGTTCTAAGGCCTGTAATATAGTGGACATGCGCGTCTGTGCGAACGCTTGTGCACGTGACGCACACTTTTTGTGTGTATGGTCCGTGCTGCTGTGAACGACAGGCTTGGAAGGTACTGTGTGTATGTGTCACTGTGTTTGTGTGTCACTGGGGAAGCTGTCTGTGTGTGTATTAAAATTTAAAAAAAAAGCCATGCTGTGAGAATAAATTATGTATTAATATTGTGCACACATTAAGATAATAAACACACATACACTGCGGTAGCGGCGCGAATACTTACTTTTCTGAGTCTTCCCCGCTATCGTCCTGCTCCACGCTCACTGCCGTGCGCGCACGATGCCCTAACATACAATGGCTGGCTAACCACAGCCAACTTGAACTGCCGCTACGGTAGCAAACTGTCATGAATATCCGGTTTTGATGCCTATCTCTGACTAAATGAAGGGATAAGGTTAATGATAAGGATACATGTTCCATTAAATAGCAGGTGTTGATACACGCCCTTCTATATACAGTATCTGATTGGATTAATACAGCTGCAACATGATCTTGTTCTAAGGGTTGCAATGTGTGAGATGGCTCGGAGGGGTCTGGGCTGTTAGGTCACTCAAGCGATAATCTACAATAAAAATGCTTTATCTGTAGTAGAGAAATAGGAATAACATCAATGCAAGGTCTTTAGAAACCTCACGCTAGTCTTTCTTTTTATGTTAGTTTAATGTACTTTCCTTTATGTCAAGTATTAGTAGAAATTGTTGTCACATATTCATATAAGAGAAGATTCATGTTGTATTGGTTATTTTGCAGCAGCCATCTACGACAGAAAGGTAATCTCCAGCAGAAGTGGGACGCTCTGTTTTGAAATGTCCACAAGGTTTACATCCTATTCACGGAACTGTATTGTCATTTTTTCCCCTCCATTTAGCACCATCCTTGTATGCTGCACTTTATAGAGATATTAAACAAGACATATTTCAGTGAAGAATAATACACAGAAGAGCGTAAAACATAAGAGTAAACACTGTGGGATTGAATTCCCTGACCCAAAGAGCTTACAGTCTCTAAGGGGGCAATTTATTAAACCGCGATGGTGTCCATCAGGACACGGAAACGCACGGAAACTCCCAGTGTCCTGAATGGTAATTTTCTTGTGATAATTCTCCCAAATGGCAGCATCACAGTTAAATAAATTACAACCTAAGGTCCAGATCCACAACGCTCGGTAAAGTGAAGTGATTTATGTAGATCCGCAAACACTCCTTTATACAATGCCTAGAGCAGGGCTGCTCAACTCCAGTCCTCATCCCCCCCCCCCTCTCCAACAGGTCAGGTTTTCAGGATATCCCAGCTTCAGCACAGGTGGTTCAATCAGTCCCAACGTCAGCACAGGTGGCTCAATCAGAGGCTCAGCTTTGACTGTGCCTCTGATTGAGCCACCTGTGCTGCAGCTGGGCTATCCTGAAAACCTGACCTGTTGGGGGGGGGGGGAGGACTTGAGGACTTGAGTTGAGCCCCCCTGATCTCGAGAGATACCTGTGCACAAACCTGAGACACCGCCGGACACATGGGAAGTGTGCTAATTTACATCATTTGAATACTCTCTGCATATTCAAATGACACCAAAGTGACGTTGAGCCCACGCTCATGAGTTTAATAGCGGAAGTTGCTTTTGCATATAATTAAATCCATAGAAATGTGTTGACCTCAGGGAAGATAACCGACATTGCTGGTTTTAGGTAATATCACGAGCCCAAAGTTCCCGAGTAAAAAAAAGAAAAGAAATATGTTAGCTATATGTCACAGACAACCAGGTCTACCTGCTGTCCGGAAAACATGACCACGTACATGGGACAACCAGGTCTACCTGCTGTCTGGAAAACATGACCAGGTACATGGGACAACCAGGTCTACCTGCTGTGCGGAAAACATGACCACGTACATGGGACAACCAGGTCTACTTGCTGTCCGGAAAACATGACCACGTACATGGGACAACCAGGTCTACGTGCTGTTCGGAAAACATGACCACGTACATGGGACAACCAGGTCTACGTGCTGTCCGGAAAACATGACCACGTACATGGGACAACCAGGTCTACCTGCTGTCCGGAAAACATGACCGCGTACATGGTTACAACGGAAGAAAACATCTGCTCAAATGTGGACATTTGTGGTTTGTGTCTAACAGCAGCGACTGGGTTAAAGAGATGTCAGGAGAGAGATTTCTGCCAGGAACATTCAATCAAACACTACAATAGCATAAAGTAGAACTTATATAAACCATATCATTTCATCATGAAAATAAACGTTGTGTATAATGCAAGCTTGGTGTAATGAGGTGTTTATGAAGCTCAGAGTAGCCATGGAATTTTTAGAAGGTGATTTAAAGCATTCTACACAGTAATCTGATAAAACACCTCCAATCTTACATTCTGGTATGTTCATTGTTTTGGTTTCTTGTTTAGTGTTTAGTTTAGACCAGGGGGAGCCAATTCCAGTCCTCAAGGGACACCATCAGGTCAGGTTTTCAGGATATCCCTGCTTCAGCACAGGTCAGTCGAAGACTGAGCCACCGATTGAGACACCTGTGCTGAAGTAGGGATATCCTGAAAACCTGACCTGTTGGTGGCCCTTGGGGACTGGAATTGGCTACCTCTGGATTAGACTAGACTATTTTTTATTACATTTATGCCCCAGTCTCTCTTCAATATAAATATTTGACTTTGTTTTATATATAAGCCCCATAACAAATTCATCAAAACACACAATAAATACTGTTTTCAATAAGTGATCCCTTCTAAATATATTATTGTGATGTAATGATCGCATTCTTTTGGTTGTGTTATAAGCCTTTCCTCATCTTTTTATTTTTTATATTCTGAAGTTTTAATATGTTGCACATATTTTAGAAATAAATAATAATAACAATAAAAGCCATTCAGTGTATTACACATGCTCCACTGATAGCTCACACTTCTCAGTGGACATTGTCGTCTATCCCTGGTCACCTGCTACTTCAAAGGGGTGATTGATTAAACTGCAATAGTCCCAATAAGGGCACTGTCGCACAGAAATCTCCCAATGACTTCAATGGGAGTAATGACCCAATTACCACTAACACAGTTGAATGAATAACCTCCTAAGTCTCTTTTCTGATTGATAAAGGAGTGCATTCTGTGATTCAGTATAGATGTGTGTGTGTATGTATGTATGTATGGTTTTTATCACTTTTTTTAACTCTCTCTCTCTCTATATATATATATATATATATATATATATATATATATATATATATATATATATATATATATATATATATATATATAAAAAGTGACAAAAACCCTCCACAGTAAAGCATATAGCAAATGGAAATATTAGTGTGTCTTAGACAGGTCTGCAACCCTGCCTTTCACCATTATCACCCAGCACACAGTGCTTCCACTGCAGCAAGGGATTCTGGGAAATGACATGCAAATGAGCACACAGTGCCACCTTTTGCTTCATAACCATATGATGTGGTCCCCTGTAAGCTAATGCCTGCTGCATATCACAGCTTTGAGCACAGCCTGGGTTAAGATGCATAGCCAGTAAACCCACCCGCAGGCCGCCGTTTTAATGCAGAGGAAAAGCTTTGTGGACTGTATTTTAGAGTTACTAAGCGCTGCTGCATCAAATTGCACCTGACAGACATTCCCTTCGATGAGCAAAAAGGTGACTTACGGCTTAGCATCACTCAGTAAATATGGCCATCAGTGCCATTATATCGTTTCTAGCTCTCAGAAAAGAACATTCTTATGAGACAAAACAATGTTTTGACTTTTCTCTTTCACTCTTTATGGTGCTGCCAAAAAAAAGAAAGCATGAGAAAAAGTACACCAGACTTAATGAAATGTATCAGTGGCTTGGAAATCTCCTTGATTTGTACCTGTGGGGACTTGTGTGAGCGCCAGCAGTACTGGTGGCTGTGGAGACTTGCCAGCACTATATTCTCATCACTATCCACTTGGCCAAACCGCAGTGTCTCCTGTGTGTCATTACAGACGACAAAATGGCTGTAGATCAACTCCTCCGCCTCAGGGCACCGATTCTAAGAGAAAAAGAACAGGCTGTTTTAAAACAGAAACACCAGCATCATTTCTCAGTGTTCTTCGTGTTCATGTCCAGCGTTAACTCTTTCAATGCAAAGAAAGGATACAGCGGCAAAGGGGTTAAGTAAAAATGTTTGCATCCGTCACCTCTACTAATTTGATCCATATCTATATAACATGTTATATACAGTACAAAGTACTTCACAAAGAGCTGTACATTGATACGGGGACTCTTTGTGCCTGTAAAGCAATTACAATTTGTGTTCGCTGTATTGTCACAGATCTCTTGCTGGTTGCAAAACCTTTTAATCACCAACATGGGAGTTCTTCATAGTTGAAATAAAGTGTACATTTCTCTTCTTCATGTATACTTGGACCTCTGCAGTTTTGAAGGCGTTTTACTATATACCACACGGGTGTCACCGCAGGTAGGAGATTAAAATATACGTGTGCTGCCTCAAACACAGGGAAATAGGCTGACTTGCCAAAACTCCCATGGCTCTGGGTTATTTTCTCCCACTTCAAATGCAGTGACACTATTTTATTTATTTATCAAATGTTTTACCAGGAAGTGATACATTGAGAGTTACCTCTCGTTTTCAAGTATGTCCTGGGCACCGGAGTTATGATAACAATACATGGTTACATTTCAATTAATACTGGTTTTACATTCAATTTACAGACATTTCATGGACGGTTAGGGATAATGTATGATTATGGGCGTATGTAACGCTTACAGACAAGGTTAAAATGGTGTAAGAAGAGGTAGGATAGGCCTGCGATGTGTTGTGTTAGAAGATGCCCTGCCCCAATGAGCTTACAATCTATAAGGAAGGGTAAGCGGAAACACAGGGTACGGGGGAGGAGAAGGTGGGTGTGTTTCAGATTGTAACAGAGCAACTGTAACATTAACAAGCATTAGCGACGACTCGTGGGCCCTATATCACTGAAACACAATAACATGAACATTTAGCGACACTTTGTTTTTTTTTATAATTTGTCGAAAGGTTTGAGTGGTAATACTGGGCCTGGAGGAAAACTAGTTTTTCCTGATATAGCCATGGATATGTTACATGTTGTGTGCAGAGTGGCAACCAAGCGGTTAACCAGCAAAAGGCTAGCTGCAGAGAGGGGGGGGGGGGGGTTAACATTTTCAGGTCTGTATGTGAACTTTGAATTACCAGTAATAAAAGTAATCGAGCAATTAAGGAAGTGTTGTTTCAAAAAGACAACAGCTTCATTATCAATTGGTAAAGACAACATGAGGCGCAAAGCGAGCGATTCCATACACCACAAACGTGTTATTGTGAGTGGTGCGATCTGCTTCAAAGGTTTCCAGAGAGCCTAATCCTCAAGGTTGCAGAGAGGGTGTGGATATCTCGGGCAGTGCAGCCCAACAGGAAATAATCTGCTCACATTATTAGTGGTGTCAAGTGCAGCTATATATACAGTACTGTGGTGCTAATTGGTAGTTTAAAGGAAAAACGATTAGGACTATATGGTGAGAAGTACAATAGCAGATCATTTAGTTCACCCTCAAGGTTGCCAAGGGGCTTACTACATTTGACATGTGTACGACCAGGTGGTCATCTGGAATATGACGGCGCTGGTACATCGGATCTGAATAGTTCTGGGAGTTATTGCATATTTAATTATTCCTGATTAAACTCAAAAGAAAAGTATTCCCATCTCCCGGATCCCAGGCCATAGCACTGTGGAATAGCTAAAGGGCTGTGATAAATGACTGCCAGGACACACCCCTACAGGCCAGAGGTTTGGTGTTCTGGCACAGATCAAATGGGAAATGCGGTATAAGATTCTGAAAACCAAGTGAGTAAATTAATCTTGGGGTCACACGAAACCCATTGGGGAGGCTATTACTGGACATCTGAAATATATGCTTCTGTTTTACTCCCTTTTAAAAACGGTCTATTCTTTTTCATGACTTGAGTGAAAACAAAAACAGGACTTGCGCTCATAGGTGATTGTGATAGGAAAAGTGATTTACACATAAAAGGTATGTATAAAATAAACAATACAACCTTAACGGGTGAGGTTTTGTGCAGCTGGTCTGTGGGAATGGCTCAAACACCAAGGCTACATGAAAACAAAAAGAGAACAGCGCAAAAAAACCATTGTGTAGTGTATTAAAAAATTATTTATAGTATAAAGGTGAGTATTGCACGTACATCAACAATAAGGGTTAATAGCATGACATGTTAGGGACATGTTGCCACTCTGTAGGCACAACAGGATTCAGACACCGGTTGCAGGACGTTCACCCTCAGAATGCTGGTGTATGATTCCAAAGTAAGCAGCTCAGCGTTGGGGAACCTTCCCACACCGTCACGGAGCTCTCAGCAGTGTTGATCGCCACGCTGCTTCCGGGTTACTCCACGCCGGCGTCTGACGTCATCAGACGGCGTCTCTATGCCGGTCGCGTCTTTGGTGCGTCACTGTCTCACACTCAGCAATCCAGCGGCACACAGAGTCCCAAACACGTCCCGTAGCAGAACAAATGTTCGATTTAAAACCGCAATGGGGATACAAAAATATATGAATGAAGGAACGCGCCCTCTCCTACGCGTTTCGTACTTCCGTACTTCGTCCTGATTTCATTAGATCAATGTCCATGATCCTCTGAAAGTGTAGTACAGTTAATGATACGCTAACAGTGTCTACTGAATAAGTATATGTAACAACTACAAAATAGGGGGAACATGATGCTTTCTAAGGAATCATTCATGATAATACTCCATTCTGTACTATAGTGGTGTTTAACAAACATTAACTTTATGTTTATACGACCGTCAACCTACTCATCCACTTTGAGAACTATGTATGTATATTTTTATTTATCTAGCGCCAACAATGTATGTAGCGCTTTACAAAAAGAGACTATACAGTACACTGAATTATAGTACAATAAGAGCAACACACACAATTAGACAATAGGAAAGGAAATCCTGCTCCAGCGAGTTTACATTCTAAGGGCTAGCTCACACTGCCTGCTACGCGATGTGCGCGCGCACGTGCGGCGCTCTTTGAGGCTAGTGGATGAGAGTTGTCACACTAGAAACTGCTTGTGGCGGCAAAGTACAGCGTTGACGCTGCAACATTTTGCCGCCATAACCCAAATTGACATTTCGGGCTGCAGTCGCATGACGTGAGCTGGTTCAGCCAACAGAGGCGAACCAGCTCTGTGATGCGTTAATCACGCCGCCAGCCACACCCCCAATCGCCACGCGACCCAACTCCTGCAGCTAGCTCACAGATCGCTGGGCTGCAGGAGCGCGCACGGAGGCGCGGCTGTAGCAGGCAGTGGAGCTCGGCCTAAGTGGTATGTTAGGAGACTTACAGAGGCAGCAGGTGAGGGAGTAGTGCAGCAGAAGGCAGTGTCTGACTTGATGGTTGGTAAATGCAATGGTGTTAATGGGGCAGTAGCGATGATTCCAGGCTATTTAAATGATTCATTCAGGAGATTTGTTTTGACTTTACAATGGGGAGAGAAGGTGCAGTGAAACCCTTGGGGTGTCGGCACGCTACACTGATTGATTGATACCGAGTGTGACGGAGTCTCACAAGTAACGGGCAGTGAGGGAAAAAGGGTTAAAGCTGGAATTTCATCACAAATTTATTTTTTTAGAGCCTGTCTGAAATAGGGGGTTCCCCAGACCTGATCCGTGGCTCGCCTAGTTCCAGAGTTATTTGTAGTTTATTTGAGCCTGTTCGACACAAACAAAATCTCCAGATATGGCTGCTGAACTACAAATATACAGTAGCTGCAGGGATCCCAATAGAAAGCCACGTCATCATCTCCTGATGACGTCACAGCTTTTCAAATGGCGTCCGGAGTAAGCTCTGACCACGGAAGTTACCACTCAGGAACTGGGGAGTACCCGGACATCAGGTGAGAACAGATGAGCTCCGGGAAACCTCCTGATTACCGTAGGCATAAGCGGAATGAGTGGTGGTGAATGATATGAAGTGATGGTCTAAGCGTGGAAGGAGGGAGATCGATATATCAGAAAGATAATAGTTTTTAGTACAGATAAGAAGTGGACATCCTTGTGGGAATAATCAGGTTTTGTCTTTGAATCACAGATACAATTTATATGAGCACGCTTCAAATTGATTACAAACATAACATATTTGACATCTCAGATTTACCACAGACACCTCTGGAAAAGGTTAAAACAACAGCAGGGTCAGATGGATATGCTCATCATGCACTACACATCAGATAGCACACTTAAAGAACAAACCTATAAGGTTCTGAAAGCTTTGTTCACTATAATGCTATCTATAAAGAACAGTAATGTTGGCCCCCTAAGAGCTATCATAACCTACAGTGAATTTATCACACACATGCTAATGTCCACACCGCAGGGAGCCTATCCTCGGCTCTTCCTTTAGTGCTACTGTATGACTTCAATGTCTTAACTCCTTTAATGCTCCCACTCAAAGTCCAATAGTGGAACTCTGTTCAAACACTGAATAATAATTCTAGAGACTAAATAGTTTTCACCCCACCACTACTAGAAGGACCAGCAACCAACATCACTGCTGATTTTCTTTTTAAAGATGGGGTTAAAGCAGCTCTTGGATGCAAGTCAGGTGATTGCCAAGTTGTAGAATCATGTTTTGCAGGCAGAAGTGGCTTTGCTTTCTGACTGTAGGAAAACGTATAGGACGACCCACAAGTCTATAGCTAGTAGAGGGGCATGGGCTCCCAAACACTGAAGCAGCTATGATGTTTACAGACTGGCCATCTGCAGGGAGCCCCTGCTCTCCATTCAGAAAGCATAGGCTATACATTTACCACTTCTGAATGTGGTGGAAAGTGCCCTTGACATGAGAGGAAACGAGAAAATTACCGAAACAATTACAGAAATATGTCCTCCTGAGGCTCATGTTAACATTGCCAAATCCCTTTATAAATCAGGACCAACTATTCTTAGAATGTACCTGTCAGCAATATACACTGCGACATATGGCTCTACTTAATCAAATATACAATCTTCTTTCTTTTTTTTTTCCAATTCGTAATATTCCTTCAAGGAACTGTTAGCCAGTCACTCATTCACACGCTGATGTGGATTAAAACATTTAAATATTTATGTATCACATTTTATTTATGTGTATAACTCTGCCTGGTTTATGCATTTTTTTTTTTTTTAAAGCAGGAAACCTGATATTTGAGAAAGCCATTTTGCAGTAGTTAACTGCTGCTGCACATCTGTCTTATTCACAACATATAGGGACCTAATGTGATGCTCCTATACTGTAAGTGTACTCAATCTATCTACTGTATCTACTGCAGCTATCTATCTACTCTATCTATCTATGCCAAGCAACATTTAAGTGTACATGTGTTTTGTGTACCAATGGCCCATGAAGGAATCCTTTATATCTTATGCTTTTTAGTGCATTGTTCACAAAAATGACAAAAAACAGCAATCGGAGCTGCAATGATTTTTTTTTCTTTTTCACATTGATATTTGAACCAGCTGTAAGGATTTAAATCACACTAGCTCTTGTTTTATGAATGTCCTCCTGCAACAAGAAAACCATGGAATGCCCTTAAAAAAGAATGTTTGATATAAACCAGATGTTTTATCGTCTTCTGTGCTGCTGCGGTAGTGCCATGTTAGGCAATTAATCCAAAAGCATCTACAGCTCTGCAGGCATATAAATAAAAATGACTTTGTTTTCCTCAAGTTAATTCATGGGAGGAGTACCCTTTAAACCCAGGGGAGGTAGGGAAGATCGCTTTATTAGCTAGGGGCTTAAGACCAGGAATCCTGACTCCCAATGTTACACGTACTATTCATTTTATGAGACTTGTTACAAACACGTAAGAGGAGGGGCATGAAACATCACTCATTTCGCACAAGGGCACCTCTAAAAGTTGGCACAGAGGGTAATTGACCTGGGCAGGTTGAACCGGTTCTAATACACATTGCGTTCCACACAAACAAGATGAATGACTGTCGTTCTGAAAGGGCCAGAGATGCATTTTGCAAGTGGTTCAGTTCTCCAAAGTCCAGTTGGCTTCTCTCAATAGCCCAGTTGCCCAAGTCTTTCAATACTTCCTAATCTTTTCACTGCCAGAGAAACTGGCAATGCTCTTGAGAGCAATATGTTAAAGGGTAAATGCATAACATGATTTGTGTAGTGTTGTTCTAAAACACAGTGTTTTAACTGTAGAAGGATGGGATTAAATACACCGTGATATAAAAACTATGAGTTGCTGAGAATAGCCTCAACATCAGAAGGAAATTGACATGTTTGTACAAATGATGCTGGAAAAACTTTTAGTGTTTAAGGGCTTCTAAGCACATAGTAAAAAAAAAAAAGACTCATCCAGGACAGAACACTTTGATGCCAGAAGAAAAGTCCTCTCTGTTTTTTCTTTTTTTTGTAGGGTGTACAGTAGATTTGCTTAGTAAATAAAATGGCTAAAATTAATCGCACAAATAAACTCTACTAAGAACTTAAACACTGTCACATCCATGTATCAAGGCAATTTTGGAGAAGAACCCTAACATTTTCACCCTGCACCTACTGTACGTATAAAGGCATTTTGATCCAATTTTCCTCCATCTGCCCTAGCTTGCTCAATGGGGACTGTCAGTAGGACGACTTGGGAGTGGGAGGGGCAGAGTTAAATGGTGCACAGACGATAATGAGATGTATCACAGTCTGTGTGTCTCTGCACCGTTCTTTTTGCCTTTGATCTGCCCCCAAAAATCCACCACATCTGAAGTGGCGTAAGTTCTGCATCAGCTGTAAGAAACGGTTCTTCCATATGCCGCAGCTCTGCTCCAAGAACTGGAATAGTGCATCTAAACACATTTATCTCCACACTGATACATATACCCCCCAAGTTGTAGCAATTAGCATGTCAACCTAATTATTATACAGTTAACTGCACTCTGAAGATGGATTAACACAGACAAAAACAGAAATTCTGTTAGCTGATACACCCTTCTACACACATCAGTCACTCAGACATATTCCAGTATTAACCCTCTTATCTCACCCGCACTTCACAGACGATATTAAGTCCATCAGACATGATATCTCTACATCTCAAGTTTCACACGCAACACCTACCTCCCCTCACATACCGAAATCTACCCTAAGCTCATTTTCTCCTGTGACTGAGAATTAGGTCTCCGTGCTCCTCCTCTCACCCTAAAACCTGCCCCCTTGATCCTATTCCCTCACATCTTCTCTGCTCCCTCTCTGGCACACTAAGCCCTACCAAAACTCACCTTTTTAATTTCTTTCTCACCTCCGGCACATTCCCATCCACTTTCAACATGCACTCATCATGCCCATTCTAAAGAAGTGAATAACGAAACGCGTCTGATGTGTTTTGGGCTCTCACAGCCACCATAGTTGTCTGAGAGCAGAGAGCAGAGCTAATTCCTCACACAGTCCTCACGCAGCTGTTGGAGCCTGGTCACGTGCGCTCGTGCACATTTGGAGCAGGAGAGGAGACGCAGCCTGCTGGGAAGCAGAGAGGCTGGTGGAAAACCCTCCTTGCAAGGAAATCAAGAGAGGACGAGTGAAGGAAGATCTGCCTAAGGCCGAGTCCATAGAAGGACAGGCCGTGCTGAGCCGTGCGGACGCTCAGCGCTGAGCCCCTGCATCCTCAATGAGGATGCCTTGAGAGGGGTCTCACGTGAGCGTCCGCAGGCGTGCTGAGGCTTTGGAATTTTCAGCCGACAGCCAAGCTGTTTTTCAGCGCGCTGTCGGCTGAAAACATCCAATCAGCGTCAACGTCACGGCGCCCTGACGTTGGCGCCGTGACGTTGACGTCAGTGCGTCGCGGGCGATTGGTCCAGCGACATCACTGTCCCGCCTCCAACCACCTCCCTTCGCGCACGCTGGCTCGTCTGCAAGTCCATGGAATCGCGCAGATTTCAGCAGACGAGCCTCAGCGTCAGTGCGGCTCGGAACACCTCACCCCTCTATGGCCCCAGCCTAAGGCCTTGCCCCCGCTGCCTACTACAGCATCCGCTGTGGCGGACGCTGCACGGACGAGAGCCCTCCCCTCAATGGCGCCGGGCCCGCTGCGAGGGGGGGCTGCAGCGCTTGGGCGAGAGTTGCTCCTGCTCTCAATAGAATTGAGAGCAGGACTCGCGTCGAGCGATTAGGCACGCCCCCCGGCGGTTCAGCCAATGAGGGCGAACCTGCCTGGTGACGTCATGGCCGCGCCACCGTCACTCCCCCGCCACGCCCCCCCCCCCCCCAGTCTCTCTGCCTGCAGTGAGCTGCAGACCAGGGAATCGACTGAACGCGCCGCCAATCTCGCGGGCGCGCGTTACAGCTGCGTTACCGGGGCTTTAGCCTAACAAAGACAACAGGAGCTGGCAAGCTATGCACCAATGCACTGCTGTATAGCACGATTGTGAGTTTTTCCTACTTTTATCTTTTCCTGTAATAAATGTTATTATGCCATGTCCCTCTCTCTTTTCTTTTCTTAAAATAGAACAAGTGTGAAGATATACACCTATCATCTCGATCAAGTTAACCTGTGGATACTTTCTTCAAAGTGGACTTACTTTGCGGGACATTTTCACTTGGACATTTGTTTATGTAAGTGCACTTTTCACAGAGATTGGATATATTTTGCACTGTATATAGGATAGTTGTGCGTTTTATAGGTTTAAACACAGTGTTTTTGCACATTAGGGCACATATTTAAACCACGCGCTGGTATTCCTTTTTCCATTCTAAAGAAGCCCTCTCTTGACCCAACCTCCCTCTCTAACTACCACCCAATCTCTCTTGTCTCCTTTGCATCCAAGTTACTTAAGCGACTTGTATACAGCCGCCTAATTCACTTCCTATCCTACAACTCCCTGCTTGACCCTTTGCAATCTGGTTTCCGCCCTCTACATGCCACTGAGACAGACAATTACCTACTCTCAGCTAAGTCTAAGGGTCACTTCTCCGTACTAATTCTCCTGGCTCTTTCTGCTGCCTTTGACACTGCCGATCACCCTCCTCCTCCTGAACATTCTCCATTCCATTGGCCTCAGTGATGCAGCCCTTTCCTGGTCACATCCTACCTATCCAACCGCTCCTTCAGTGTTTCCTCCTCTTCACTCCCTCTTTCTGTTGGAGTCCCACAAAGCTGTCCATGGCCCTCTGCTCTTCTCACTCTACACCTCCTCTCTTGGTGAACTAATACAATCTTTTGGCTTTCAGTATCATCTCTATGCCAATGACAAGCAAATTTACGTTTCCTGTCCCGCGTCATCAACAGTCTCTCATAATATACTCCTGGACGTCACATCGTTACCTGAAACTTAACATGTCCATAACAGAACTAATACACTTTGCCCCTTCCACTGCCACTCCTGCATCTACACTCTACATCACTGACAATAACACATTCTTATCAACACCTCAATCCCGCTGTCTAAAGCTCATCTTTGACTCTGATCTCATTACTCACATTCAGTCCCTCACAACGTCCTGCAGTTTACACCTCCAAAATATTGCCAGGTTATTCCGTTTCTCACTCATGATGCAACTAAAATCCTAATTCACTCACTCATCCTGTCCTGCTTTGACCACTGCAACCCTCTAGTTGTCAATCTCCTTGTCCGTCTATCCCAACTGCCAGACTCATCTACCTCACTCACCGCTCCCCTTCTGCTGCTCCACTACGCAAATCCCACCAGAATCAAATTTAAAACCCTAGCTCTGACCTGCAAAGCTCTCATTGACGCTGCTTCTTTTACATATCATCACTCATTCCCAAATATATACCTAAAACCCCTATGCTCTGCCTATGACATCCACCTTTCCTCCTGTCTGATCACCATTTCTCACTCCCATGCTGCCACTTTTCTATGGAATTCCCTACCACGTACCATCAGACTCTCCCCCAGCTTTCACTCATTTAAAAACGCCCTGAAAACTCACTTTTTCCAGGAAGCCAACCCTATTGATACCAGCTGCGCAGCTAGACTTAACTCCTCCCTAACTACCACCACTCAACATCCACACCCTCAAACCTTAATGGAACCAGCTGTACAGCTGGACCATACTCGATCCTGAAGCATACTTCGTCCAACAATAAGCAGCCACTTTAGCTTTTGTTTCAACATTGTCCCTCATTCCCTTTAGATTCTAAGCTCTCCCGAGCAGGGACCTCATTACCTTCTGTATCGGTTTGTGCATATTTGTCTATAACTATTTATGTAATTATTAAATCTCTATACCCCAACTGTACCACGCTGGGTAATATGTTGGCGTTTTACAAATAAGCAATAACAATAATAAGAGCATAACCTTCATAGTTTAATCATTTGCTCTCTTAGACTATAGTCATGCACATCTCAGATGACTCCACAGCATTCATGGCTTTGTAAACAAGATGTTTACAAATGACCTGTTTTCCAATTACATGCAAGTTACAAAGAGGTGTATTCTGGAAGTGTGATAGCTATCGTCTACCTTTAGTGGTCATTCAAGTGAATAGATACGAATGAGCTACAATGGCAATTGTATATAAGTGACTACAACCCAGATGCTGTTATCAGCACTAATAACGTCTTGTTCACTTCTTCGTTTCTGTTGATTCAACCCTAAACTTATAGAACCCTTAAAGGTGCAATTCCACAGTCGGCCAGTTGAATTTCTTAGGGGCCTCAGAACGGGGAAGTGTTCATCAATCAGGAATTTTATTTACACGTATTCCACCTGTCTTTATCAGACAACCAATAAAGATAAGGGGAGGTGGGGATGTAGGGAGGGGTGACTGACTGTTGAAACACTTGCTGAACACACAGTGACATCACACAAATGGGAATAGCCATTGGAAATCAACCCCCTCCGAAGTCTATCTTTTTTTTTTTTTTTTTTTTTTTTTTTATTAGGCAATCATATTTTTACAGAGTGTTGACAATACAGTAATGCAGAGTATGGGCCTAATACATCTTTTTTCTTTTTTTAACTGAAGGGAAAGAAGAAAGGCTCAACGTCCCCCCTGGCCTTAGTTGGTCCATCGGGGCGGCGTGAGTGTAGAAACAGAAAAAGGGGATGGGGAGGGGAAGGGAGGGGGGGGGGGAAGGGGTACGACCAAGACAGGTCTTACTCTCCTACTCCTTGTCGGCTCTTGGCTGTGTCGTGGCATTTTATGTACTTCTGGGTTATTATGGGTGAGTTCGACGTAAAAGAGTCATATGGGTTTCCCATGGGTCCCAGATTTTATTAAATGTGAAGGAAGACCTTTTCAGAAAGGCTGACAGTCTTTCCATGTCCTTTACTGTTTGTACTCTTTGTATTATTATTTGTTTTGAGGGAGGAGACACCTTCTTCCAGGCCGCAGCCACCGCACATCTAGCCGCCGTTAGGATGAAGGAGACTAATTTTCTCGTTGGCCGGTCCAGGTAGTCTAAGGGCCTGGCCAACAAGTAGGTCAGCGGGTCAATAGGTATTGTGAGGTCTGTGACCTCCTCTATTAGTTTTTGTGTTGTTTCCCAGAATTTCTGAATTTCCGGACATGACCACCATATGTGGGCCATGTCCCCCTTTTGACCGCAGCCTCTCCAGCATAGATCGGACGCCTGTGGGTAGATTTGATTTATTCTAACTGGAGTAAGATACCAGCGGAACAGTATTTTATATATATTTTCTTTGATTGTGGTACATATGGAAGTTCCTGGAGCATTTTCCCAAATACTTTCCCAGTCCTCTCGGTCTATAACTATATCCAATTCTGCAGCCCAATGCTGCATATAATCATGAGTGGGGGGATCTGTGGCCCTTTCCAGTTCTATACCAATTTGTGTTATTAGACCTCGTTGGTGGCCTGCTTCTCTGCATAGCCGCTCAAACCCTGTGAGAGGGGGAAATTTCAACGTTGGGGACAATGTTTGGATAAAGTGCCGAATTTGTAGGTACTTAAAAACATTTAATCCTACCATTTCATATCTGGTTTGAAGATTTTGATAGCTCAGGAACTTCCCAAAGCTCAGGAGGTCGGCTACCACCCTGATGTTTTTGGTTTTGAATTGGTCGAATTGCCTGGGCTCACATCCAGGAGGAAATTTTGGATTTTCGTGAATTTGTATTAGTTGAGATTGGGGTGTGGTGAGCTTAAATTTGAGTTTGCATTTCGCCCAGGTCTCCCAGGTGTGTCTCATCGGGCCTAATTTGAATTTGCTATTCTGCATGTCCTCTACTCAGTGACCAAAGGCAGGCCGGCAGTGAAGGCGTCCCGGCATATTGTGTCTCTATGTCTAGCCAGCCATATTGGTGTGGGCTCGCGTTCCAGACTACCACCTGTCGCAATTGGGCGGCTAGGTAGTACTTTGTGATGTCCGGGACACCCATTCCTCCTCTCCTCCTTGGAGCCAGGAGGACTGTTCTCGGGACTCTGGGTTTTTTACCCTGCCAAATGAATTGGAAGATTATTTTTTGGATGTTTTTCAATTCTGAGCCAGGGATGTGGACCGGGAGGGTCTGGAAATAGTATAACAATCTAGGGAGAATATTCATTTTAACTGAGATCATCCTCCCGATCCATGATATTTGGTATCCTCCCCATTTCCCTAGGTCTTGCTTTATTTTTTGGAACAACGCCGGATAGTTATGCTGGTACAATGTTTGGTAGGTCCTCGATATCTTGACTCCCAAATATTTGATACAAGAGGAGCTCCAACGGTAGTTAAAATTTAGTTTGAGGAGTTGCACCTCTGGCTCTGGCAGGCTTAGATTCAGGGCTTCTGACTTATCAGTATTTATTTTATATCCCGAGATTTTTCCAAAGTCTCGGAGTTCTTTTTGTAGATTGGGGAGGGAGATTTGAGGATTGGTAAGGGTTAGGATGACATCGTCTGCGAATAGGGATATTTTGTGCTGCCTGTCTCCAATTTCTATTCCCTGGATGTCTCTATTGAGTCTTATAGCCGAGGCCAGTGGCTCTATTGTAAGTGCAAAAAGGAGAGGAGATAGGGGGCATCCCTGTCGAGTTCCGTTGGTAATCTCGAATCTCTGGTTATTGCCCCCTGGTAATTTTATTGTTGCTGACGGGTTTTGATATAATCTACGGACCCCCTCTAGATATGCGTCTTTGAAGCCAAATTTTCGCATAGTTTGGTCCAGGAATTGCCAGTTTATTCTATCGAACGCCTTCTCTGCGTCCAGGCTTAACAGTAGTGCTTTGGTCCCTGTGAGGTGGACATGATCGATAATATCGATTATCTTCCGAGTATTGTCTGAGGCTTGTCTGCCTGCGACAAATCCTACTTGGTCTATGTTGATTAATCTCGGTAAGATGGGGTTCAATCGATTTGCTAATATTTTACTATACAATTTGAGATCACAGTTGAGTAGGGAGATTGGGCGGTAGCTTCCACATTGCATCGGGTCTCTACCTTCCTTATGTATTATAGCTAGATTGGCGAGAGACATTGATTGAGGGATTTGGTTCCCTTCCATAAAGTGGTTAAAGGTGTTTAGGAGATGCGTGGAAAGAATGGGCAAGAACCTTTTGTAATAGACGTTGGTGAACCCGTCAGGGCCAGGAGACTTTGTGACCTTCAGCGTTTTGACCGCCTCTTCCAGTTCCTCTTTTGTAATCTTGGAATTGAGGACTGTGTTTTCCTCCTCTGTTAGTGTGGGGAGGTGGCATTTGTCTAGATATTGCTTAATGAGTTCTGGAGCTATTGGCTCCGGTCGCCCATTTTTGGATCTTAAGTTATAAAGAGCGGTATAATAATTTGTAAATTCTGTTGCGATTTTGTTATCGCTATACTGAATCTCACCAGACCTACTCTTGATCGCCGTTATTTGTGATCTTTTTTGTACCCCTCTTAATTTGCTGGCCAAGAGCCTGTCGGCCTTGTTACCCTTATCATAGTATTGTTGATTGGTCCATTTGAGGGCCTTTTCAACATCCTCCAGCTGAGTTTGCTTAAGTTTTGCTCTGGCTGTTAATAAAGTTTTGTATAGTTTTTTTCGAGGGGTTGGTTTTGTGGGCCTGTTCTATTGTTTTAATATTGTCCGTTAGTTCCTTGATTAGGGTTTGGCGGGCTTTTTTCCTGTGGGATCCGATGGAAATGAATTTCCCTCTGATAGCTGCCTTATGGGCTTCCCACAGGATTGCTGGAGAGGAGACTGTTCCTGTGTTGAGAAGGAAATAGTCCTTAAGTGAGGTTCTTATTTCCCTCTCTATTTCGGGATGGTTTAATAGGGAATCGTTCAGTCTCCAAGAGTAATTTGTTGTTTTCTCAAAGGGTATTGAGAGCGTCAGGGTGATTGGGGCATGGTCGGACCACGTGATTGAGCCAATGTCTGATTCAATGGTTGCCGCCATCACGTTTTTGGTGACCAAGAAGTAGTCAATCCGGGAGTAGGTCTGGTGGGGTGCTGAGTAAAAGGTGTAGTCTCGCTGGCCCTGATGTTGGGATCTCCAAGTATCTACTAGGGAGAACTCGCTTAGGATATCCCTGAACCTTTTCCCTGTGATTTGGGAGTGGGTTGTACGGGGGGGACCCTTTGTAGTTGATCTGTCCTCGGTGGGATTTAAGACCATGTTTAGGTCTCCTCCCACTATCATCGACGACAGATATCCTGGGTCAACGCCCTCGAGAACTGATTGTAAGAATTCCGTTTGGTTCTCGTTTGGTGCGTATACATTGATCAGAGCAATAGCCGAGCCCGCTAAAGAGCCATATACCACTAGGAATCTACCCTCTGGGTCCTCTGTCGTTTTGGTATGATTAAATGGGGTGCCCTGCCTGATTAGGACAGCTACACCCCTCTTCTTACTACTAAATGATGCAAAAAAGCATGTTGGGAACACTTTTTTGAATAAATTTGGGGGGTCTTGTGATGTGAAGTGGGTCTCCTGCAGGAATATGATGTCTCCTCCTGATTTTTTTAAGTCCTGTAAGGCTAGTCTGCGCTTTCTATTATTTTGTAACCCTTTGACGTTCAATGACCGAACCTTAATGGGGGCCGTGGTCGTCATTGTGGGTTGTTTGTTTTTTGCTGTGTGGGGTCTTGGGACCTCCTCCTTCCCACTGGGAGGGGTCTTGCATGTGGTTGTTGGGGGTTTGTCGTAGTTAGTTTTTTGTTTTCCCTAGGGGCGGGGTGGGGGCTCTTTAGACTTCGTTTGGAGGGTGGGCAAGGCCTGTCAAGGAGGGAGGAGGGGGGAGGGGTGAGGGGGGAGAGGGGGGGGAGGGGGATAGATCTGCTGGGACAGAGCCAGCAGATAGAGAAGAGATAGAATTTGGGCCCTGTCGGGTCCCAACATGTTGCTGCCAGGTCTCAATGTGACCGGCATTTTGGGCAATACGTGCCCTACTGGGGTGGGTCCGGTGCAACAGTGGCTTGTGCGCAACAGGGAGGTCCGGACCTTTTGTTGCTGACGTGATGCGCCTTGCCCCTCTCAACCCTTTTGTTCTAATTCTACGATCTATCCTATAAAACTTTGTGCGGGGACAGGGTTGATAGGGGAGGGAGGGGGGGGGGGAGTGGAAAAGTCCTCAGGGGGACTAAAGACGTGTGGGAGGGATGGGTAAACCTTGTTCAGGAACCTTGTGACATTGGTCCTCAATGTTGGGCTCTGAAATAAACAACCATACTGAACCATTTCAATACCCTTGGGTATCTTAAACACTGTAACAACCATTAATGTATAACATTTTCATTTCCCTATCATGCAGTGACGAGCTATTTTGTTCCTGCGAGCTCGCAGGACGGGGCCCTCGCCAGGGGCACTCGGTCAGTGTCGCCCTTGGGCGTTAGGTAGAGCAGGCTTTCTTGCCTCCCTCTTTAAGCTCTGTTGCCAGCCCTCGTGTTTCCTTCTCGGAGTGCTTAGGCTACCTTGTGAGTCGCGTGCGGTGCGGTGGGGTGGGGGAAGGGCGGGCTCGGGGAAGGGCGGGCTCGGGGAAGGGGGGAGGGAGGGGGGGCAGGGGAGGTGGGAGGGAGGGAGGGGGGGAGGTGGTGGGAGGGAGGGGAGGGACAGAATGGTGAGGGAGGGTGGGCAGTGGAGGGAGGAGGGGAGGGGGAAATGGGGAGGAGAGGTGGGTAGGGGGGGGGGGGAACGGCAATGGGGAGGGGGGAGGGGAAGTGGGGAGGGACGGAGGGAGGTCGCGCCTTGGAGGCTTCTCATTGTTCACTCTCTATTGCCCCCCCAGGGGTCGTATCTATTACCCATCTCCTTCTCTGTCAACCTTGTGACCTCCTAGGTGGACACTCTATCGATGGCTTGATGTGGCTTGGGCCCTCTGGTTAGGTCGTGTTGTTTTCTTATAGGCCTTTCGTCAGGACAGGCTGGAGAAGTAGGTGAGGTGGTAAGGGGGGCCTCGGGCGGAAGGGGGAGGGAGGGTGGGGGGGGCGGAAGGGGGAGGGAGGGTGGGGGGGGCGGAAGGGGGCGGAAGGGGGAGGGAGGAGAAGGGGAAGGGTGGGGCAGGGAGGGGGGGGGAGGAGAGGGGGGGCAGGGGGTGGGGGAGAAGGGGGTGGGGGGGGGAGAAGGGGGGGGGGGAGAAAGGGGGGGGGGATTCTTTTCTCGCTGCTTTTTGGGGGCCGCGTCCCCTCTCTTAGGCTTTTGTGTCGCATGTTTACAACATTGTGTATAATCTGGACTTCGATTCAGGCCAGCTCGAGGGAGGAGTTGGTAATTGGCAGAGGTACATGCATCTTCTTCAGGTAAGGGGGGGGTGGGGGGGGGGAGGTGCCGGGGGGAAGGGGGGGGAGGAGGGGGGAGAGGGGAGGGGGGTGGGGAGTAGGGGAGAGGGGAGGGGGGGGGGATAGGTGGGGAGGGGGTGCCTGCATCTTCTTTAATATAGCCTCTCCCTCCTTATACACTGTGAGGTAGGCAGAGCGGTATACATGCTTGTTACATTTTGATAGATCTTCCACATACAGCGAGTCTTAACCTGTCATTTTGTGTGCTTTGCCGTAAGGGGTGGGCCCCGCTGCGGCTCCCAGGCCAGCCCCGGCGTCCACCAGCCTAACACCTTAGGTAGGCTCCCTATCTAATATAGTTTCTTATTGGGTATGAGGGGAAAAAGGGGGGGGGGGAGGAGGGGGAGGGAGTAGGGACATGGGGGGGAGCACGGGAACACAAGGGGGGGCTAGCTCCGGTAGCAGTTGTTGTGCTAGACATGTCTGTGCTCTGGTTTAGTGGCAGGTAGGCCGCCAGTGTGATCAGAATAGGCCCTCAGCTCATTGGCCGTGGGGGTCTGTCAAACCATGCCAGGCGCCTGTCTCTTTAAGAGCTCTGGCTTGTGGGGCGCTGTACTCACGATTGCGGGGGGGATCAGTTCTCAGTCTCCGCCTTTCGGCCTTTTACCTCCGCGGGCAACAGCTCCGCGGCCTCCGTCCTTAGGCCTCCAGGGACTCCCCCCCCCCCCATGGGCAGGAGGGGGATCCGGGAAGTGGCCAAGTGGGGACGCAACACGGGGGGGGGGACAGGCGCAACCCCCTCCAGCCTCCCCCCCCCACACACGCCCACCGAAACCCCCCCGCCCCGAGGACCGGGCCCGGTAGCTGATCCGGGGAGCCGGGGGGATCCCGGCTGCGTCGGCGGCCATCTTTCATCTGCCTCTCCTCTGTTGCTCCCCCAGGAGCCGATGGATCCTTCCAAAGATGGCCGCACAGCTTGCTTCAAGGGCGTTTGGTGCTTTGGGGTCATATGTCCATTCCGTCCGTCTGGCTTCGGGTCTCCGGGGCCTCCGTCGCCCGCACTGCAGGGTAGGGTCTGATTAGGGCTGAACTTACAACTGGGAACAAGGGAACAAAGGTAAGTCCTGAGCTTTTTATCTCTGCTGCAGCCGTTGGCCCAGGCGCTGCGATGCTCTCACAGTGGGACCTTCAGCGTCCCTGCTCTGGGTCTCGGATGTGTCTGAGTCCCACGCCGGGGGGGGGGTCGAGGCCCACAGCTTTGGCTAGGCGGGTCATCTCTGTGGGGTGCCTGATTGTGAGGAACTTCCCGTTTCGGTTCACGATCAGTTTAAACGGGAAGCCCCACTTATATTTAATCCCTTGGTCCCGCATTAGTCTGGTTAGTGGTTGGAGGTCTCGTCGCTTGTCTACTGTTATCTTTGACAGGTCATTATAGACCTGGCGATGGTCGTCCCTGAATGTTATAGGCTCTTTTGCTCTGCTGGCCTGCATGATCTTTTCTTTGACCGTGTACCGGTGGAGACGTGCTATGACGTCTCTTGTCCTGTTTGGGTCGTCTGAACGCGGTCCTAAGGTGCGGTGGGCCCGGTCCATCTCCAGGTCTTTTACTTCCAGATCGGCGCATAGAGATGTGAACAGGTCAGTGAGATATGCCTGCAGCTGGCCGGGGAGGACAGACTCAGGGATGCCTCTTAGCCTGATATTCTGCCTCCTATCACGATTTTCGTGATCCTCCAGAGTGTCTTTTAGAGTGTTTATCTCCCGTCCCAGCCTGAATATCTCGTTCTCTGCGACCGATTGTGCCTGGTGTGTTTCCCCCATTTTTACTTCCAGAGCGGTCGTGCGTTCGGTTAGGCCAGTGATTTCTTGGCGCAGTTCCGTTACCGCTGCTCGCAGATCGCTCTGGATGGACACATGCAGGCTATCCAGCATGTTTTTCATCATGCCTTGGGTAAGGGTAGCTTCAGGGTTAGGCGAGTCCTCTCCTTGATCGCGATCCTGGGCCTGTGGCCTTGTGCCTCGTGTGTTTGAGGTGCCGGCGCCATCGTGTGATTTGCCGGCCCCCCTCAGCATGTTTCTGTGAGGGGGAGAAGAACTTCGTAACCCCTTGTGCGGGTTGCGTTTTTTGTTTGGAACTCATCCCTGCTTGTTCCGGCAGCAGTTACTGGGAGTTTGGGGGTCTGGGGGTTGGGGGGAAAGGCGCTTTTAGCTAGGTTTGGTTATCAGGGTCCACGGAGCTCCTGTCTTACACAGCCATTCCTGTTGGCGTCCTGGACACGCCCCCCCCGAAGTCTATCTTTAATTAAAATAAAAACTTTTAGGTGTCCAATTTGGGTAATAAGGAAATCAATTAACCAGATGAGACCCCATATTCTGGCACGCCCACCCCCTGCTGCACTTTTGTCTTACTAGTACTATATGTTAGCTGCCTTGTCCAGCTGCATAGCTTGTCCAGTGAATCCATTACATTGGCAAATGGCCATTTCCAAGAGGGCACCTCTTCAAGCTGGCTTGGCTGAGCCCCCAACCTGGGGTCCCATAAATGTCTTATTTTTGACCAAGTAACATGAACTAGGACAACTTTTCTAACATAACTCTGATAAAATTCAAAGTGCCCATTGGAATTATACCTGTATTACTGAAATTAGGTCCAGCTTCAATAAAGAGCCTTAAATCTCTAAAAGAAAAAAAAAACCACTAAACAAAACAAGAACAGGCAGTATTTTCCCTTAGCTAACTTCATAATCACTAAACTAATTGTGTGCAAAAATTACTCCCGGAAATCCATTAATTAGAGTATGGTTAATAGAAGGAATTTCTTCAGAGCACTAATGTGCTAGCATGTATATATACAAAATAGATTATTGTTAAATGTGTTCATTAATGATCTTCCTACAGCTTCTAAGGGAGTTTAAATACACATGTGTAACCCAGGCCACCTCTGGGCTCTCTTTGCTTCCCCTCACTTCCACTCACCTCCGCTGCGGTCAGGAGAGTTGCAGGCGATTACAGGGGCAATCGGGTCGCCGCGTCTCCTAGGCGGGACGTCGGGAAGGGCACCGTCATCTTTGTTATGCGCACGCATGCGCAGAAGTGTATTGACAGTCCGGTGGCCATGTTGGGGTTGGCGCAGAGAGTTCGCGTATGCGCAGGAAGTCACGAAGCGGCAGCCAATTGTAGGAGGCTTTTAGCAGGGACTACAAGTCCCATGAGTCTTAGGGAGGCACCATGTGACGCCACACAGCCAATAGGGCTACAGTTTTCCCTGCAAGGAGAATTAGCTACAATTCGCGCACTGGAGACCGCGTTAGTTGGAAGCTGGACACCGAAGGGGTAGGATGTGAGTGTGCAGGTTCCTGTGGCATCTGCACTAGGCCAGAGACCCCTGACAGGCCCCAGCTAGGCCCAACTCTCCTTAGTTTGTGGCTGCTACAGGGACAGGTCCATAGATAGGGAAACTGCCCCTGTAGCTGGTAGTGAGGGACACAGCCAGAACACAGCGCCATCCTGGCTTTTGGTGGTCTGGGACCAGACCACCCCACGGAAGAGACGGTCCTTGAGGTGGACATCCCACACGGGGACCACCCCATGTGGAAGCACTAGAGTCACGGATCATCAATGGGTCCGTGTACCCATCGCAGGACGCAGAGCGCCTCATCGCAGGACGCAGAGCGCCTGGGTGCGGATGCACCCGGCAGGTACCCCACGCACAAGTGCACCAACATACACTGTAGTGGCAGTGCTGACCTCATATAAGGGTGAGGGGTTATATCCCTGTGGACACTAGAGTGGTTGGGTGCCCGAGGGCCCCGTCAGGAACTGTGGGGACTGGGAACAAGTGTGTGGGACACTGGGCGGGTGATTATGGCCGTGCGAGGCCTGTGGGTTGGCTGTAACCAGTAGTCATACTATCGTTCTGTAGTAAAGTTGTTACTTTATGTTTTATCCATTGTGTGTGGTTATTGTATAAGTATACGGTATGTATATAGGTCCTGTAACAGGTAATTCCACACAGTAGAATCCGTTACAGGTGGAGGCGCTGAAAAACACCGTACCAGTTTACACCCCAGGCTCCCTGCAGCGGAGGCTCAGACCTCCTGTGAGCCACAGGTATTCCATCACATACACAGTAGCCACACATTCTCCAAGGGGGTGGGGGAAAGTGCGCTACAGATTTATGCGGATGACAATCTTATATGCACAGAGCCTCTCCGACCTTGAACACATACTTCAATCTGACTTTTTGGGACTTGAAAATTCTATTCCTCAAAACAAACTGTTTTTAAACACTGACAAGACTGTAACAATGGTATTGTATTTGGAACCAAGGCTAAGTTTCTAAAGGTTCCTATGAATGAGCTCTAGATCAGAACCAACAGTAATACTATCCTAGCCCTTCTTACTAGTTTCAAATATGTGGGCATATGGTTTGATTCCCATTTAACATTTGGGTTTCACATTGATACCCTGATATCCAAAACCTATGCCAAAGTAGGTGTACTACAGGCATACCCCGCATTAACGTACACAATGGGACCGGAGCATGTATGTAAAGCGAAAATGTACTTAAAGTGAAGCACTACCTTTTTCCCACTTATTGATGCATGTACTGTACTGCAAACGTCATATACGTGCATAACTGATGTAAATAACGCATTTGTAACAGGCTCCCTGCTTGCGCACAGCTTCGGTACAGGTAGGGAGCTGGTATTGCTGTTCAGGACATGCTGACAGGCGCATGTGCAAGCTGCCGTTTGCCTATTGAGCGATATGTACTTAAAGTGAGTGTCCTTAAACCAGGGTATGCCTGTATACAGGAACAATTCCTCCCTAAGTCTGCTAGTCAGAAAGTGCATTGCACAGTAGATGCTGATACAAATCATAGACTATGGCGACATACCCTATTTCCTCGATTGTAAGACGCCATCGATTCTAAGACGCACCCTTGATTTAATTAAAAAATTTGGGGGAAAACCTCCACTATATGAAATGTGCAGAATTTATTTTTTTTAACTAGCAGACAATAGCATACGTTTATCTACACTACACTACTTTATGCTGCAGCCACGCTGCCACTGAGCGCGCTTGGCGAGATAACTTCAGTGATTCCCAATATGTACGGCGGTGCTCGCCCAAGGGGGGAGGGAGAGAATGGAGGGACACACACAGAGACATACAGAGAGAGAGACACACACAGACACACACACACAGAGACATACAGAGAGAGACATACACACAGACACACACACACACACACACACAGAGACACACACACACACACACACAGAGACATACAGAGAGAGAGACATACACACACACACAGACACACACACACAGAGAGACATACAGAGAGAGACATACACACACACACACACACACAGAGACACACAGAGACACACACACACACAGAGACACAGAGACAGGTGATGGTCGCCCGGGGAGGGATTGGAGAGGCAGCCGGCACCTCTGCCGCACCGTCCAGCTGATGGTTGCCCGGAAGGGAGGGTGGGTGGGAGAGGCAGCCGGCACCTCTATCGCCGCACCGCCCTGCTGGTTGCGCCTGGGGTGGGTGGGAATGGAGATTCAGCCGGCGGCACTTCTGTACCTGCACCGCCCAGCTGAGAGTCGGGCGGGAGCCCAGCCGCACCACCAACAGTCATGCTGGGGGAGGGGGGGAGCACTGGGAGACGCAGCCAGCACTTCAACCAGCCGCCAATGACACCAGCTTTTGGTAAGCGCCCCCTAGACATTTTATTTATTTATTAAAACATCGATTCTAAGACGCATCCCAATTTCACACGTGTAAATGGGAAAAAAGGTGCGTTTTAGAATCGAGGCAATACACTAGTACAGGGGTGAGCAAACTTTTTATGCCGAGCCCCCCTTTTCATCCATGAAATTTCTCGGGCCCCCCCTGCCTGATGTAATCAAAATCACATGACGTCAGCGCACGTGAGCTGGTTCAGCCATTGAGGGCGAACCAGCTTTGTAACGCCCCCGCCACGCGTCTACAAAAAAAGTATTTATAGCACAAATTACATAACTTAAAAATAAATATTATAATATTTGTCTAATAGCATTTCCATTTCTGCTGTATTATTAATCTCTCTCTTCCCGCCACATTAGAACACCTCAGGACCTCTCTAACCTCTTCCAGTCTCTCCCTGTATTTCTCACTCCCCCTCCAGTCCCTCTCTATTCCTCCCCTCAGTGTCTCCCCCTCCCCCCCCACTCTCTTTCCCTCCCCCCAGTGTGTGTCTCTTTCTCCCTCCCCCAATTGTCTCTCACTCTCCCTCCCCCCATTGTCTCTCACTCTCTCCCCTCTTCCAGTCTCACACTCCTCTTCCAGTCTCTCCAACTCCCTGTATTTCTCACTCCCCCTCCAGTCCCTCTCTATCCCTCCCCTCAGTGTCTCCCCCCACTCTCTTTCCCTCCCCCTGTGTGTCTCTCTTTCTTTCTCCCTCCTCCTAGTGTCCCCCTCCCTCCATTGTCTCTCACTCTCCTTCCAGCCATTGCCTCTCCCTCCCCCCAGTGTCTCTCTTGTCACTCTCCAACCAGCTATTGTTTCTCCCTCCACCCGGTGTCTCTCTCACACTCTCCCTCCAGCCATTGTGTGGTCTCTCTCCCTCCTGCCAGTGTCTCCCTCCCTCCCACCAATGTCTCTCTCATCCCATCCCCATGTAGCTCTTTCACCCCCCCTCCCCATGTCACACTCACTCTCACCCCCCTCCCCATCTCACACTCTCACCCCCCTCATGTCACTCACACCCTCCCCCATGCCTCAGTCTCACACTCACTCCCCATGTCCCAGTCTCACACTCACTCCCCCATGTCCCAGTCTCACTCTCCCCCCCCCCATGTCCCAGTCTCACTCCCCCCCCATGTCCCAGTCTCACTCCCCCCCCATGTCCCAGTCTCACTCCCCCACATGTCCCAGTCCCCCCCATGTCCCAGTCTCACTCCCCCCCATGTCCCAGTCTCACTCCCCCCCCATGTGCCAGTCTCACTCCCCCCCATGTGCCAGTCTCACTTCCCCCCCATGTGCCAGTCTCACTCCCCCCTCATGTGCCAGTCTCACTCCCCCCCCATGTGCCAGTCTCACTCCCCCCCATGTGCCAGTCTCACTCCCCCCCATGTCCCAGTCTCACTCCCCCATGTCCCAGTCTCACTCCCCCATGTCCCAGTCTCACTCCCCCATGTCCCAGTCTCACTCCCCCATGTCCCAGTCTCACTCCCCCATGTCCCAGTCTCACTCCCCCATGTCCCAGTCTCACTCCCCCATGTCCCAGTCTCACTCCCCATGTCCCAGTCTCACCCCCCCCCATGTCCCAGTCTCACCCCCCCCCATGTCCCAGTCTCACCCCCCCCATGTCCCAGTCTCACTCACCCCCCCCATGTCCCAGTCTCACTCCCCCCCATGTCCCAGTCTCACTCCCCCCCCATGTCCCAGTCTCACCCCCCCCCATGTCCCAGTCTCACTCACCCCCCCCCATGTCCCAGTCTCACTCACCCCCCCCCCATGTCCCAGTCTCACTCACCCCCCCCATGTCCCAGTCTCACTCCCCCCCATGTCCCAGTCTCACTCCCCCCCCATGTCCCAGTCTCACCCCCCCCCCCATGTCCCAGTCTCACTCACCCCCCCCCATGTCCCAGTCTCACTCACCCCCCCCCATGTCCCAGTCTCACTCACCCCCCCCCCATGTCCCAGTCTCACTCACCCCCCCATGTCCCAGTCTCACTCACCCCCCCCCCCATGTCCCAGTCTCACTCACCCCCCCCCCCCCATGTCCCAGTCTCACTCACCCCCCCCCCCCATGTCCCAGTCTCACTCACCCCCCCCCCCATGTCCCAGTCTCACTCACCCCCCCCCCATGTCCCAGTCTCACTCACCCCCCCCCCCCATGTCCCAGTCTCACTCACCCCCCCCCCATGTCCCAGTCTCACTCACACCCCCCCCCCATGTCCCAGTCTCACTCACCCCCTCCCCCATGTCCCAGTCTCACTCACCCCCTCTCCCCATGTCACACACGCAGGAAGCAGGAAGCAACGAGATGCTGCTGTGTACTGTAGCACAGCGCAGCACAGCGCCACCTAATGGCCAAAAGAAAAATTGCAGCTGCAGACGGCTTTTTCCCTCTGCTCCTGGCAAAATCGCCGCTGCTTCCTGCGCCCCCCCTAAACAATCTTGCGCCCCCCCAGGGGGGCGCGCCCCCCAGTTTGCTCACCGCTGCACTAGTATATGGCACGGCAACACAAACGCAACTTGACACCCTCTACAACTCACTATGCCGCTTTGTCCTCCAATGCAACTATAACACACATCACTACGAAATGCTCAAAGAACTAGATTGGCCATCACTAGAGTCTAGGCGCAAAGTTCATCTTTCCTGTCTTGCCTTCAAATACTTCCGGGGCAAACTACCTGCCTATCTGAACGAGCTCCTCACCCCAACCACATGCAGCACCTATCATCTGAGATCTGACTCCAAAAGACTGTTCATGGTCCCAACGTTCAACAAAGTATCCGGCCGCTCTTCGTTCTCTCACTGTGCACCCCACAAGTGGAACAATCTACCAGAGACCCTCACAGCTGCCACCAGTCTAAGTTCTTTCAAAACTAAAGCTGTCTCACATTTTAATCTGGTTTGTAACTGTTACATACGCCTATGATATATAGTATATTTAACTGTGCATGCAATGTCTTGCATATAATGTATAACCCTGTTCACTTAATGTAACTATGTATTTGTAACTATGTCATCATATGTCATATGTCATCATAACTCAATGCCCAAATGGAAAAAATGGCTTGTTATTTGAATGACACATGCCAAAAATGTCAAAGGGTCTGGCACCCCTGGCTCTTCCATGTAGGTAGTTCTCATTCGAACCCTAATACAATTCTTCTTTAACTCCCACCCAACTAACCCTCTCCAAGTCTAAAACCCGGGCAGAGTGGACGAGGAGAGAGCCCAGATGGGCTACTCTAAGCGGCTGCACAAACTTCGCCCCCCTGGTCATCACCTGGCCCTCTACTCCAGATATCTAATATGTATTAACACTATTATGTACCTATCCCCATGATGTAAAGGTGTTCCCCCAACCTCACCCCCTTTTTTTTATTTCTGCACCCCCTTCCCGCTCCTACAGATGTTTTATTTCTGAAAACCTTCTATAAAAATGAAGTTAAAAAAAAGTATAAATATAGAAAAATATACCATACAAAAAATATCATCAAAAATAATGCATAAAATATACAGTATGCAGAAAAACTAAATACAGACCAACAGTAGCCGAGAGCCTCCCTGGACTGCATAACTATGTAGGTACGCTATGCAGTCCAGGGAGGGTCTCTGCTACTGTTGGTCTGTATTTAGTTTTTTCCATATTTATACTTTTTGAGAGTACAGTGTGTTTTGCCTACCTTAATTATACGGGCGTTGGAGGGACCGCAGCCCCAGGGTGCCCCTCAGGCACATTGTGATCCCATGACCGCTCCTCAGAGCGATCACGGTGCCCGGAATCCGGAAATGGAAGAGGAGCCCGTCCCCAGATTACATTTTGCACTACATGACAGCGCAGAATCCAATATCCCCTGAAAAATTAGCTTTTAAAAGCCATGACATTGCCATTACGTCATGGGGCCCCTGGAGTACCATCCCAATGACGCAGTGGCTACATCCTAGGGCACCTAAAGGGTTAATATGGGGGTGAAAATTTGTGTAATGTGCAGTCATTAACATGTTTCCCTTTACATGGCAATTTTTTTACAATAGAACACACACTTGTCTGGCTGTACATGAGAGATCACTGTAGACGCACAGTTCTGGATTACTTCAAGTCTTAATGATACAGTACCTACAGTGACACTAACAAAAATATAACCCTGGCTATCCTCAGCAGTCAACAAAGATAAGCTCCTTTCTTGCTGGTAGATAAACACATAGGCACAAAGAGGTCCACCTTCCTTTGCATCATTGTAAGTTAGAAGTCTTATCTCACTACTGAATAAAAGCATCCACACTTGTTTATGTCACTGCAGGTGAAGGTTTTCCTCTCACTATTAAAGGAAGCTGAACTGATGCAAGTCAGTAAGTCTCATTTGATTCTTCAGAATCTTCATGCACACCACTGTATTATTTAAAAGAACCCTCGCTCTGATTCACTTACCTGTTGCCAAGCCTGGATTGCAGTGTTAATAGAGTGTACAGAATGCTGTCCAACGTTCATAAATATAGGGTCCGCCAAAACACTGAAGTCGAGAAGCTTTTCTAAAGCACCTTCAGAAATGGCAGCCTGTCCATGTATGTGGAATGGTTTTAGTATGTTCTGCATGGTAAGATTCCTACACTCCAAAAGCTTGCAGTCTGCCACTGTAGAGAAGTGTATCTCCTTGCAAACAGACACGTCGTTCCATTGTCGAAGATACACCCGAGGCTCTTTAAAAGAGATAACCATGTATTCCAGGTCACCTGGAGTCGTTTTGTCAGAGACAAATGGTTGTAAACATTTGGGTGGCGCTAAAAGGAGAAAAGTGAGAAAAAAACCGAAATTAGCACATTTCAATAACGAAGGCAGAAAATGCAGAGTGGGGGGCCAAACATATTCACAGAAACGACTCACTCATAATGACACCCATTATAAGATATTTTAAAAGCTATTAGAGTCTAAGTTTTTTCAAATCTACACCGAGCAGAGATCACAACGCAGCTACTCATGGACATCAAGGCTACAGAAGTCTTGGCCTTGGAAACTGGTATTATAAAAAGCCTGAATCATAAGAACAATAGAGTGTATTCTCTATACATGATACCAGCCAAGGAAAGACAAGAATGGCAGAATGGGGGGGGAAAAAAAGAAAAAAGGAAAGGCTATTTTGATTGAGAGGAATTGGTACTTTCATGAGTCGTGGGTCAGATTTAAACAGCTCAACTAGTTACAAAACGTATTGAAATTAACATGACACAGGCCCCTTCAGACACGTTAAGATTTCAAGCCTGTTCAGTTCATAAAGCAGGGAAATGTGTACAGGATACAAACTTACATTTACAACATTATAATGCAGAATAAAACACATTATACAGTAGGTTTTTTTAGGGCTCAATACGATATCCATATTGCATTGGGCAGCTTAAAAACATCATCGTGCTTGAGATATAGCTCTTATAGTACTTAAATGACGGCTTGTGTTTCCTTGTCAGCGTTACAGTCAAAATAGTTTATTTGAATCATTAAAAAGAAAAAAGTGCTCCAAGCGCACTAAATACAGTATGCAGTAAGTGCGTGAAACCGCATTGCAATAATAACAATAACTGAAGACTAGTTAATACGATGCTCAACACAGCCCTATAATTTATTAGCTGTTGTACTATTAAATATGGTTCTAAATTCTGATAATTCTTTATTTTGTATTCTCAAACACACATCAGTCACCACAACAGACTACAACCCCTTGCCAGATGGTAAAAAACACCATTTGCTTTGAATAGCTATGCACCATAATAGTACAACGAAAAAACAAAACACCAGCACTCCTAAATGAACAATTATGTAGATAATGTGAATGGTGCAATAGGGAATGGAGTGAAAGGCTACACTAAGAACTGATAGAACAAACGTCCCAGATGGGGCGATGGGATTAGTGAAAAAAAACCTATTTAACAGCACTCAATCACATAGTGTAAGTGTAAAAGTATATTGTAAGGTTAGAGCTGAGATGTCCATAATGTGATATGATGATAATTCTAAAAACACTTTTAATAGTACAAAAAATAAAACACAGGGTGTTAAAAATACCCAAACAGGCAATTAAGCTACAACTGATTGAAGCTTAAATTGATCAACCTAAAAAGGTAGGATGATGACTAAGGCAGGTAAGCCTTTCAAAAATAGAACTTAAGCCCACTAGGAGGAAGAGAGTTCCTAAGCAAACTCCCCCCTCCCACGACCACTCTACAATTGAAAACTATATTAAATTGTAAACCGGAACATAAATAGTGTGTATAGATCAGTACACAGTAACTATGGGTCACTGCAAACGAGTGCACAGCACGTGCTGTACATATACAGACCAACCCACCAGATTCTTGGCATATGTATAGGTGGGGACTGATAGTTGTAATCAATAATGACAAAATCTGTATACTTGTAGGGCAAAAAGTGTCCAACATGTAGTGAACTCTAAGCACACAAAAACACTGATAATGCTAGTGCTGTTATATACCCCATGGGCAGCTACGTGTTACTTTATACATGTTTTCCATGACAGACTGAGCCTTTCTGATTTTCACTTATGGGCACTACATAGGAAGCATGTGTAGGAGCTTCTTTGAGAGATCACCATAATGCAAGTATTGTACTTTGTTAATGCCTATATATGGATCTCTCTTTTCCTGGTTATCTATTCGGGGATATCACACTAGCATTATCAGTGTTTTTGTGTGCTTAGCGTTCACTACATGTTGGGCACTTTTTGCCCTACAAGTATACACCCTACTTTTTTTTCGGTTGATCACTTTAAGCTTCAATCAGTTGTAGCTTAATTGCCTGTTTGGGTATTTTTAACACCCTGTGTTTTATTTTTTGTACTATTAAAAGTGTTTTTAGAATTATCATCATATCACATTATGGACATCTTAGCTCTAACCTTACAATATACTTTTAGCCTTACACTATGTGATTGAGTGCTGTTAAATAGGTTTTTTTTCACTGATCCAATTGCCCCATCTGGGACAATTTGTTCTATCAGTTCTTAGTGTAGCACCATAATAGTAATTACTTCATTAGAAGCATGTTATCTTGATATTTCTTTTACTTATTAACTCGGGATTTAAAATATATAGGTGTCTTAAAAATGGACTCAAACCGTTAAAAGTATAAGTAACATTTCAAGCATCCCATGTTTTTTTTTTTTTTTGCTAGTGATACCAATTTTCATAGTAGTATTTTTGTGAGATTGACCTTTAGGAATCTGAACAATTAATTGTTTGTATAAAACAATATTTTATATAATTTATCAAATGTTTTACCAGGCAGAAATTCATTGAGAGTTACCTCTCGTTTTCAAGTATGTCCAGGGCCCAGAGTTATTATAACAATACATGGATATATTAAATGAACAGCTTTAGTCTGGAAAGACTGTCAATAATGTTTTTTTGTTTGCCTTCCTATGGATCAATAAACTGTGAGTACAAATATAGGATAAAGTATCTGTCGTCTGAATTAAGCATACTGTACGTTGAACTTGATGGATGTATGTTTTTTTTCAACCTCATCTACTATGTAACTTATACTGGTGGCGGCTTTGAGAGTCTCCGGTAGATTGGTCCAGTTGTAAGGTGCACGGTAAGAGAAGGATGAGCAGCCGGATTCTTTGTTGAACCTTGGTATCATGAACAGTCTTTTGTAGTCAGATCTCAGATGATAAGTGCTGCGTGTGGTAGGGGTGAGGAGCTTGTTCAGATAGGCGGGTAGCTTGCCCAGAAAGTATTTGAAGGCAAGACAGGAAAGTTGAACTTTGCGCCTAGACTCGAGTGATGACCAATCTAGTTATTTGAGCCTTTCGCAGTAGTGTGTATTGTAGGTACATTGTAGGACAAAGGTGCATATTAAATTGTAGAGGGTGTCTAGTTTGCTAAGCTGAGTTTGGGGTACTGTCCCATATACTATATTCCCATAGTCTATAATTGGCATTAGCATGTGCTATGGAATACAATTTCTGACTAGCTGTCTTAGAGAGGATTTGTTCCTATAAAGTACACTTATTATAGCATAGGTTTTGTATATCAGGGTATCAATGTGCAATACCGATGTTAAATGGGAGTCAAATCATATTCCCAGATATTTAAAACTAGTGACAGGGGCTAGACCGGTGTTAGAGTTGGTTCTGATCTGTAGCTCCGTCATTGGTAGCTTTAGAAATTTAGCCTTGGTCCCAAATACCATTTTTACAGTCTTGTCAAGTGTTTGAAAACAGTTTGTTTTGGGAAATCAAGTTTTGAAGTCTTGAAAAATCAGATTGAAGTATGTGTTCAAGGTCAGAGAGGCTAGGGCTGTTTTCATATAAGATTGTGTCATCCGCATACATATGCATTGAAGCTGCCTTACAAGCAATAGATCATTAATGAAGACTTTAAAGAGTAGGGGCCCCAGAACAGAGCCATGCGGGACACCGAAGGTCACATCCAAGTGGTTGGAGTTAGAGCCCGACATAGACAAATGTTGGGATTTACCTGATGGGTAGGAGTAAAACCAGTTTAAAGCATGTTCCCCTATTCTAGAGCACTGGAGCTTGTTTAACAAGACAACATGATCAACCTAATGATCAACCATGAAAAGCCTTTGCAAAATCTAGGAATATTGCACTGTAAGTTGTCCCAGTTCAATTCCACACCGTATCTCATGGCAAACTTTTACGAGGGTAGTTCCCATGGAGTGTTTTGGGCAAAAACCAGATTGGAAGTGGCTAAGGAAATTTGTCTTGGTATAGCAATCGCTTAATTGGGAGTGGACACATTTTTCCATGACTTTGAATAGTAGAAGAGATATTGGTCTGTTGTTTGAGACAGTGTTTTTGTCCCCACTTTTGAAGATTGGGACAAAGCTAGCAGTTTTCCAAGTCTTTGGGATATGGCCAGTAGACAAAAGGAGAAAATTTAAACAACTTACCGTAATTTTCTTTTCCTGGAACCATGGCAGTGGGCACATAGTTACCCTCCCTATGTATGTCTAATGCCTATGTGCCCACTGCCATGGTTCCAGGAAAAGAAAATTACGGTAAGTTGTTTAAATTTTCTCCTTTCCTGATCACCCTGGCAGTGGGCACCATTGGGACATACCCAAGCAGTGAACATTTTTAGGGAGGGATACATCAGAATAAACACCACAAGTTACTGCTGCGGCCAAGTTAATTCGAGCATTTGCCCGTTCTTGGCCGCAGCAGTAGCCTGGCGCGCGCCCGAGGGTGACGGGCGCGCGCCGAAGCAGCGGAAGAGCGCCCTCCGATCGGGGCGCTCTCCCTACCGCTGCCGGGTCCGCCGGGTCCCCCGGAACCCCCTGCCGCCGTCCCGCGATCGCGGGACACCAGGGCTCCCTCGGGGAGCCCTGGACGCGCGTGCAGGGGGCGCAGGCTCCCGAAGACGCGTGACCGCGCGTCATGGGCGGCCACTAGCAAGCCGGGAAATCTCCCGGCTTGCGGATCTGGCCGCACTGCAATTAAGTGTGTCGGCAGTGTAATGCCTTATCAGTTTGACCTTTATTAATACACCTTATACTTATTTCACTACAGATTCTATCACTCTACGACCAAAGCTTGCGTCAGCTGATGATTGTACATCTAGTCTGTAGTATTTCAAGAATGTATTGAATGAGGACCAAACTGCCGCTATGCATATCTGTCCTGGTGTATCCTGGGCTTTAAATGCCCATGAAGTAGACATGGTCCTTGTAGAATGAGCTTTAATGTTCCAAGGTTTATCTTGTCCTTTGCTTTCATAAGCCTTTTAATACAAGACACTATCCACTGGGAAATTGTTGTCTTTGATGCTTCTTGACCTTTCTTCGGTCCCTCTGGAATTGATGAATAGTCTGTCTGACTTTCTGATATCTCGCATCCTTTCCAGGTACACTTTTAGACATCTTACCACGTCTAATTTGTGTAGTCTTTCTTCTTTCTTATTCTTTGGTTCTGGACAGAATGTCGGAATCACAATTTCTTGATTCATATGGAACTGTGATACAACTTTTGGCAGGAGTTGCTGCACTGGTCTGAGAACTGCCTTGTCTTGATGTATGACTAGGAATGGTTCCTTGGCTGATAGAGCCTGTAGTTCTCCCACTCTCCTTGCTGAGGTGATTGCTATCAAAAACGCCATCTTCCATGATAACCATTTTAAGCCTATCTCCTGTATAGGTTCAAACGGAGCTGCTGTTAGTACATCCAATACTAGGGACAAGTCCCATGTAGGTACCCTGTTCTTGATTTGAGGCCTTAACCTTTTAACTGCCTGAAAGAATCTGATGATCAATCTTTCCATTGCCAGATTTCTTTCCAACAAGGCTGATAGTGCAGACACCTGTACTTTCAATGAGCTAAGACTGAGACCTTTCTCAAATCCTTTTTGCAGGAACTCCACAATTGATACAATTCTAGGTGAAAGGAATTCTGTTTTTCTTTTTCACACCAATCGCGAAAGCAAAACCAGATTCTATGGTATACTTTCGATGTGGAACTTTTCCTTGCTTGTAAAAGGGTTTGAATTGTTTTGTCTTAACAACCTTTCAATATCAATGTTTCCTGCTCAATCGCCATGCCGTCAAAGCCCATTTGTTTGGCATTCGGATGACATATTGGCCCCTGACGCATCAACCCTTTGCGATCTGGTATGTGCCATGGTGTATCTATTGCCATATTTACCAAGTGTGTGAACCAAAGCCTTCTTGGCCAATAGGTTGCTACGAATATCACCCCTGCTTGGTCTTCCCTGATTTTCCTGATTGTTTTCGGAATTAGGGGAATTGGAGGGAACAGGTATGCCAACTTGAAGTGCCATTTGAAACTGAGAGCATCTGTACCTTGTGCGCTTGGATGAAACTGTCTGGCACAGTAGTTCCTTACCTTGCAGTTTTGGTGTGTCGCCATGAGATCTATGTCTGGCTGACCCCATAGCTCTACCAGTTCTTGAAACACCTGTGGATATAATGCCCATTCTCCTGGGTGCATGATGTTCCAACTTAGAAAGTCTGCTGTGACATTTTCTAGTCCTGGGATATGTATGGCTGTAATTTCCGACAAGTGGCACTCTGCCCAAAAGAGGATTTCTGCTGTGAGGTTCATCAGCTTTCTGCTCCTGGTTCCTCCTTGTTCGGCTATATACTTGACAACTGACCTGTTGTCTGATTCTATTTTTATACAGCCACCTCTTATATGGTCTTGGAAAGCTTCTAAGGCCCTTTGTACTGCTTTTAATTCCAGCAGATTTGATGGAAGATGCTTTTCCTGGTTTGTCCAGGTTCCTTGCACCAATGTTTCTCCCATCTGGGCACCCCAACCTGTGTTGCTCGCATCTGTTGTAATTCTTACCCAGTGCACTGGGTGTAGTGTTTGTCCTTTTTTCCAGGTTTCGGGTATCTTCCCACCACTTTAATTCCTGTTTTGTGTGTGGGTGCAACAAGATTCTTTGTCTTGTGTCCTTGTGATTCCCGTTTCATTGTTGCAGAAAATTGTTTTGCAGTGGTCTCATATGTAGTGCTGCCCATTTTGTGAAGCTTAATGTTGAAGCGAATTTCCCTAGGAGCTTCATGCATTCTTCTGCTGAAGTCCTGGTAGCTTTCCTGAGCTTCTTTGTTGCATGGATATGTCTTGCCTCTTTGCGTCTGGTAGTCTCACTTCTCCTTTTGCTGTATCAAATTCTACCCCCAGAAATCTTAACAGCTGAGTGGGCATGAGATGGCTCTTGTCTCTGCTTATTAACCAACCGTGGTGTTCCAGGAAGTTATTACCATCTTCTGGTCTTGCTGGAGTTTCTCCAGACTCCTTGATTTTACCAGGATGTCGTCCAGGTATGGGTATATTTCTATCCCTCTTCTCTCATTTCTGCCACTAGAGGGGCTAGAACCTTTGTAAACGTCCTTGGGGAAGTCGCCAGACCAAATGGCAGTGCTGTGTACTGATAATGATCTTGATTTACTGTAAACCTTAGGCATCTTTGGTGTCCCTTTGCTATGGGCACATGTAGATAGGCATCTTTAAGTCTATCGCCACCATCCAGTCTCCTGGTTGTACCTCTTGAATAATCAGGTTCAACGACACCATCTTGAATTTTCTTATTTTCAAGAATAAATTCACATTTCTTAGGTCTAGGATTGCTCTGTACTCCCCTGTAGGTTTCTTTACTAGAAAAATTCTGGAATAAATTCCACTTCCTCTTCCTGAAGTACCTTCTTTATTACTTCTGCTTGTAATAATTTCTTTAAAGCCGAATTCATCTGCCTTCTTTTTTCCTTGGACTGTATCCATGTTATTAGGCCCATATTTCTTCTTGGCATCTCCCTGAATTCTATACTGTACCCCTGACGAATGGTCGGTAATACCCAATTGTCCTGTATTGTTTGGGCCCATGTTGCAGAAAACTGCTTCAGTCGCCCTCCTACTGGCAACTGCTGGGCCCTCTGACCTTCATGTGGACTATTCTTTGTGCATGATCCTCTTCCTCTGGCGCCACAAAAAAGCCGGTTCTGGCCGCCCCTCCATGTTGTTTGTCTTGGAGATGACCTGCCAGGTCTATATGCCTTTGCTTCCTTATATTGGTTTCTATTAGCCTGTTGGAAACCGAATCTTCTGGCCCTGTTTTCCTGAGGTAAAAAGTGCTTTTACCTCCTGATGCTTTTGTTATTATTGCATCCAGTTTGTTACCGAAGAGGAACTCACCTTAAATGGTAATCCACACAAGTTGTTCTTTGATGCTGTGTCAGCCATCCACTGTCCGAGCCATAAAGCCCTTCTTGCTGATACCGCCAGCACCATAGATTTGGCTGCTCATTTTACTTCTGACAGTGCTTTAAGAATAGCACTTCCTCGCATAGCCCTTGCTGCTGACGTAGTTGCTATGGCAGGTTTGAGGATGTTCCTGCGGTAACGTATGCTTTCTTCAATACGTATCCATCTTCCTATCCATAGCGTCCTCCAATGACGCAGGTTCCTCTATTGGAATTGTGGTCTTTTCTACTATTCTGGAAATAGCAGTATCCACCTTTGGGCTGACATCCCAAAATTTTACCTCCTCTTGTGGGAATGGATACATCTTCCCAAACCTTTTAGGCGTAAATACTCTGGCGTCTGGTTTCGCCAACTCCACCTGACTGAGGTCCTTAATTACTTGATGGATAGGAAACACTCTACCTTTTTAAAGCAGCAGCAGCAGCAGACTGCCTAGCTCTGTCAAACAGCAGGCCAGTACAGAAACTCTTGAAGCAGCCAGGACACTCTTTGTCTCGCCCCAAAAAGTTTATCTTTTTTGTGGGTTAACTCCTCAGTGTCTTCCAGTTCCAAAGCCTGTATCATGGCTTTGATGAGTGGATCCACCCTTTCTACATCAAATTCAGATTACTCTTCCTGAATATCTTAATCTGATGAATCCATTTCACCCTCTGACACATGAAAACAATCAATGTCAGACTCATATGATGAAAAACCTTTCCCCTTATCCAGACTGGTCTGGGATCTAGATCTTTCCTGCGTAGGGTTAACAGCTTGCTGGACTGCCGCATCAACACTCTGTTTAACAGCCTCCTTCATCAATAAGGAAAGTGCTCATTTGTTCATTGGTATCACCTGCAGGTGCCTTAAGACAATCTTCACATAATTACTTCCCTATTAGGGCTGGTTTCTCACAAGGTGAACACCATTTAGTTTTCTTAGCAACCTTTCATTTATGTTGCAGGGATTCCCCTGTCCCTTTTGAAGATCCTGCTTCTGGGAGGGTAACCACCGAACTAATTTATAAAAACAAAATAAATACTAAACATACACCCTAATGTATATAGACCATCTCTCTTTCCCATGTAGAACTAAAAACTAAGGACTCACCTAGTCTTGGGAACTGAAGTTTTGGCATTTTTGAATCCATTTCCAGCACTTGGTTTCTCCCTGCTGAGCGTTCCATGCTGCAGCTCTCACTCACACATACACACAGTGTGTTCGTCGCTTCTATGACGTCATCAAGTGCTCGTGCACGGCTCGCGTGTCTGTGCACGCATCTGCCGGCCGGATGTGACGCGCGCTCTCCCGAGCGGCCGCGTGCACTGTACCCTTTACCGCAGTGTTCCAGACACTAACGCGGTCAATATGAACCTTCCTCCGGTTCGCAGCTAAGGCTGCTACTCCCTTCCGCGTGTAGCAGGGTTCCTGGGGTACTTTACCGCCGCGTACCAGACGCTAGCGCGGTCAATTGAGCCTTTTCTCCGGCTCGCAGCTATGGCTGCTCCCCCCTCCGCGTGTAGCGGACTCCTGGGTACTTTACCGCAGCGTACCAGACGCTAATGCGGCGAGTCTGGGCCTCCACGGCTCCCAGCTGCAGCTGCTGTGCACCTTCGTTTGGTCCTGGGGCTTTTGCACATAAGCTTCCCCGCCCGCGGCTGCAGCTGCTCCCCCCCCCAATGGGTTCCAGGGGCTCCCCCGACTCTAAGGGGTCTCCGTCTTGCCACCCGTAGGGCGCGTCGATCGGAGCTTCAGGGCAGAGAGGCTGAGACCCTGGATATCTGCACTAGGTGCAGTAGGTGAGTCCTATTAGAAAATAAAAAATCCTACTCCTAGCTGTGAGGACAGGAAAAAGACTAATGTGCAGGTAGAGGGAGGGGCCTTATATGGCCTACCTGCAAAAGTCTACTTCCTGTCCTACCTAGAGTGAGAAGGGATTAATCCAATGGTGCCCACTGCCAGGGTGATCAGGAAATAGAGTTAAATAGGGAAGCAAGCGGTATGGCAACGTTTGGGGCACTGAGTCGTAGGAACTTTGATTGCAGTGGGTCAGGTGAGAGTTTTCAGGAGAGCTTGTATAATTTTCTCTTCAGATACTGGGGCAAATTGAAAATTGTGGGCACTGTTGAGAGAGGGTGGGGCTATAAGGGTTCTCCCAGATTTAGTTTCATATTTGTAGTTTGGGTTGCGCTTTGATAGTAGGGATGTAGCACACCCCAACAAAGTATTCATTGAATGTGTTTGCTAGATCAGTGGGATTTGTCAGAATAGTATCATCCTTTTTGATATTAGATGGTTGTTGGTGGCTAGAAGCCTGTAATATATTGTTAATGACCTTCCAGAAGTTTGCTGGATTTGATGTAGTTTGGTGAAGATTGTGAAAAATTAAATTATCACTTGTGAGCACATTCATATGTCTTAAACAGGTCTGCAACCCTGCTTTTCACCATTATCTTCTAGCATACAGAGCTTCCACAGCAGCATGGAATTCTGGGAAACGACATGCAAATGAGCACACAGTGTCACCTTTTTCTTCAAATTAATTTTGACATGGACTCCTATAAGCTTATGCCTGCTGCATTATACAGCTTTTCTGCACAGCCTGGGTTAAAGCGCATAGCTAATAAATCTACTCACAGACCTTTTGGATCTCATCAGTGTGAGGCTTGTTATACCAAAAAGCCGCTGGGACACGGGGACATTTCCTGCGATGTCCGCCTCGCACCCGACCACCCACTCCCAAAAGCCAGGATTAATTAAATGTCCCGCGTGGGACCAATACACTGTCTAGACCTGCCATTCCGATGTGCCATCTATAAATGCCCCGCATGGGGCACAGAGACCCAATAATTTTAAGGGGAGGTGGGACTCTGGCTGTACAATCTCGTGCTGATCACACAGTGACATCACACAAAAGGGAGCAGCCAGAGGAGAGCACCAGACATAAAAGGGAGAAGAGAATCCCTGTTTATAAGCTAAGTGTCATAGTGGAAGATATACATACAAAGTTAGAATAATATCAGACCATCTGTAGTATGTATCTACACTTGGAGCGCATGGCACAGAAGAGAAGTGTGTTGGTGTAGTCAATGTTAAGGCTACTGATATACTTCAATGAAAATATAGGTTTAAAAGAAAGCCTTGAATAATAAGACGGATCTAGGTTTGGAATTGTTTATGAGAATTAGGCTAACAAGTTTTATTAGCCTGAGAGTGGTCAATAGGATACAGGAGACACAGAGATATCAGAAGCCACCAATCCACTAGGACATTAGGGCCCCATAGAAAGAGAGGCAAAGGCATGTACTATATATTGCATAAAAAAAAACATTTTTCCCATTATATATGTAAGTCTCCATAAAGAGTATATGTTCACACATACTTATCACCTTATGCTTTCTTCCAACTGTGCTGCCACAGTATACTTCAAGAAGAACCCTATGAGGTTTTGAAATTGTATTACACAATGATTTTATCTCTGAAGACTTTTAATGTTGGTCCCCTAAAAGTTATTATAACAATTGCTCCATATTTCTCCAGGACCAGCATGGCTCTTAGATCTTTGAACACATGTGTTTTCTTCCGCACACTACTTAAATTGTAAGCTCTCAGGGCCAGCGGCACTTACATATCATTTACATTTCTGTTTGTAATATACATCGGTATACAGAGCTGTTTTTTTTTTAATGTGTTTTCTTTCATTATCTCAGTGGCTTATGATAAGAAAACAACATAATAATTCAAGGAGAAGAACTGCCAATGTATAGCTTGCCCACGGCATACAGCTGTTAGAAGAACCCACAAGAAGGAAATGAAACAAAGATGTACCTGTGCCTAACTGATCCAGGTGATGGCATAGGTGGAGTTCCAGGTGAGCAAAATGCACTGAAACGCCAAGTGAGGGCACCAACCAAGGAGTGAAGCACGAATCAACCCTGGTACAGGCTGCCAACGCTGTAGGAGTTACCAGCTGGTCGCAAGCACTTTGTGAGCCAGATTCACTCTCCGAGCTGTGGGAATTAGAAAAATAAATGATTGTTATATCATTATAAAATGTTATAGGATAGTACAGATGGCCATGACCACTTGCCCAGAATATCTTTAAAACACCGGCCAAAGTAATTATATTTTATTTCACATCTCACTGTTAGAATTTGCATAAATATTTTTCTTGAAAAAGCGACATTCAATTTTGTAATTATATCCGCATACTGTTATTCTTTCCTATTTATAACCAAAAATATTAGTTAACTTAGCCAAACAAGATAGGAGAAAAACTAGCACAGCTGTAATTCATTTATTTTTTATGAGATAGACATTGTTTTTTTTTACATATATGTAAGTAAATGTTCAAAACTAATGGTAACTATATCTTGTCATTATTTTGTTATACAGTGCTGTACATAAAATACTGCAGCCATCATGCGCCTGAGGCACAGAGATAAAGTGACCTGCCAAGGGTGACGAATGATGACAATGGGATTCGAACTGGGTAAACCCATTAAAAAGCAGTGTTTATACCATTGACATAGAAGTAATATGTAATACAGGAGGGCCCCGGGTATACGGTGGGTTCCGTTCCAGGGGCCCGCCATATAGTGAAAATTGCCGGAAAGCGGATACGGCGATTTTCAGTTCTGTGCATGCACAGAACGGCTTTTTTGCCGTTCTGCGCATGCGTGGCCTATGGTCTGCGCGCGCAAACTACGGTCTGCGCATGCGTGCTGGGCGCAACCGCCCGTTCTGCGCATGTGCGACTGAAAATCAAAGATGGCGGCCCCCTTCTCGGAAAAAGCGAAGCGCCGAGAAGCGGGGGCCTTGCTGTACATAAATGTATGTATGTAGGCAATACAGTACAGGCAGTCCTCGTTTTACAACGCTTCGTTTTACAACGAATGGCTTATCCAACGCTATGCAATACATACCTATATTCATTTTTACAACGCCAAAACGGCTTATCCAACGCTCTTATGACGCTTTGCAAAGTTGTTTGTGTATATAATATATATTATACTATATTATACTATATAATATATTATATATTATGTTATATTATATATATAATACAGTATATGCGCTCTATAATTTATGTGTGTGCTGCATATCTTATTGTCTGCGTAAAATATTTTGTGTATTTTAGCATTAAAAATGCCTTCAGGAACGGAACCTTAAACAGTGTTCCTATGGGAAAACGTGTTTCGCTTTACAATGTTTCGCTATCCAACGCCATTTTGAGAAACGCATGTCGGAAAACCGAGGACTGCCTGTACAGGGAATTATAATAATACAATAAGCGCAGCAAAGTCAGACAATAGGAAAGGAAATCCCTGCCCCGGAGAGCTTACAATCTAAGTAAATGTAATTCATGTTTGCTTGGTACAATGCTCTGATTTTCAGAATTTTCCAGGAGACTATATGCTCGCTCTCCCATTGGTGGTTTCATGTATTTATTTGAGGTTGCTGCTGTAAGTGCTATTTTATTTCACCAATATGTTTGCTCCATCTCACTAGAATGCTATGGATCACACAGAGCTCAAGCAATGACACTGATGTCCCTTTATGTTCCAAAGAAACCTGCCAAGGAATATCTTAAGAGGAAATGGCGAGTTTACTTTGACTGAAGAGTCCTCCCTTTGGCTTTACTCAGGCTAATAACACTTCTTGACCCCAGAAATCCAACTGCAGCCTTTTGTAAGCAGCAAATGCTAAATAATAATCCCTTCGCTTGCCATCACACTAGGCCAGAACAAACAAAGGCCTCAATTTAAATCACATTTAATGGACATTACAGCACTGCACAGTTTGGGAATGCTGTTTATATTCTCACACTTCCGTCCTAACCTAAAATGCTGAAATTACTCTACAGTGAAATGTTTACCTGTAGACTCTGTTCAAATTAGCTGGGTTGTGAAATATGCCATTTTCCCCACAAGTATGTTTATAATGAGCTAGATAGCACTGTGTTCTTAATGCACGGCCATTTCAATGATTAATGAAGGCATTTAACAATCACACAATTCATGCAAACGTCATCCTTATGTTTCCCATATGATAAACCATTTGTGTCTTCTACCAAAAGTGCAGTCCCACTTAGGCCGCACGTATAGTGCCCGCACGGGACGGGTGACGTTACCCGTCGCCGCTAGCGAAAGTTATATTTCGCTTTGCAGCGGCGGCGCAGGCTAACTGGCATTTGATTGGTTCAGGGGCTGTCACATGAGGCGACAGCCCTTGAAAAATCAAATATTGCCAGCTTCCAAAATTCATGACGCAACATCGCTCCGTCACCATTGTGCTTACTACAAGCACACGCGGCGGCAGCAGTGGATTTGTTTTTGGGCGACGTCGCGGGCACTGTACTCACAGCCTTAGGCTTAGGACACGACGGTCAGGCGACGGTCGCTGGAAAATCAAATAGAGATGACTTCCAGCGATCGCGACCAATCCGTTGCTCCGTGGTGTCGCGCTTACTATAAGTGCATGCGACAGCAGCAATGCATTTGTTTTGCCGCGACGTCTCGTCGCTGTCGCCGGCTCTATAAGCGTAGTCTTAGGAGCAAGTGGTTTAATCAAACTATGCTTTTTAAAGAGTTTTTATTCTTCAAGTTGTCTCTGCAATGTGTGTAAACAATGTACATTCAGAATTGACAATGGGTTTAGGTCCCATATCGCCTCGCTTTTCTCATCATCTGTTGGGCTTGTATACTAAGTACCGTCTCTCCCTCACCCGCACTCCATACTGGTTCTCTCTCATGTCTTGCACCAGTTACTACTGTCCGGGCTTTCCATAGGTATTATACTAGGCGTATTACAGGGCAGAAGAATACTAGGTATAAGTGCATATTACATCATGGTAAACACTGGGGAAAAGGAGTGCTTGCTATGAAACGCTTACAATGTAACTGTTCAGGTATCTGATAATGTTATCACTGGGGTGAGAGGATAAACAGTAACTCCCCTTACACAGAATCCCTGCTGTAAACTGAACTTTGCTAATATAAATGTGGAATTATTGTCTGATCTCATTATTTTAAAACAGCATCAGTCATCAAGAATTTTCCTCATTTAAACTATCGCTGCCATTAGTTCACTTGGGTCCTACACTTTAACACTGACAAAGAGAAAGCGGCATTCGTTTAGGTCATAGCTTCTTGGTCTTTAGTGAATACACTAATGCCGCGTTTATAGTGCCGGCGACGCGACCGATGACGTCACCCGTCGCCACTGGCGAAAGTTGAACTTTAGTTTTAAACGACGTCGCTGGCGACGAGGCCAGTGACGTCACCAAGGAGGAGGGTAGCGCTCTGTGATTGGTTTAGAGACAGTCACATGTGGCGACTGTCTCTAAAACAAAATCAAATTTTACTGGCTTCCAAATTTTTGGTCGCTCCGTTGCGCTTACTATAAGCGCATGCGACGGATTCAATGGATTAGTTTTGGAGCGACGCCGCATCGCCGTCGCCAGGCACTATAAGCGCAGCCTTAGACTGTACGCGTTTCAGGGGCAGGGGTCTGCAATGGGACATTTGGTCGCAGCCGTCTCGCCGCGACCTAGTTCCCACCAGCATTTAGCCGCAGAGGGATCCTCTACCGCTGGCCGCTTCTACGAGAAGGTACGTTTTAGGGTAGGGGGTTACCTTTAGGGATTTTAGCGGTTAGGGTAGGGGTTACCTTTAGGGATTTTAGCGGTTAGGGTAGGGGGTTACCTTTAGGGTTTTAGTGGTTAGGGTAGGGGGTTACCTTTAGGGATTTTAGCGGTTAGGGTAGGGGGTTACCTTTAGGGTTTTAGTGGTTAGGGTAGGGGTTACCTTTAGGGTTTCAGTGGTTAGGCTAGGGGGTTACCTTTTGGTTTTTAGTGGTTAGGGTAGAGGGTTACCTTTAGGGATTTTAGCGGTTAGAGTAGGGGGTTACCTTTAGGGTTTTAGTGGTTAGGGTAGGGGGTTACCTTTAGGCGTTTTAGTGGTTAGGGTAGGGGGTTACCTTTAGGGGTTTTAGCAGTTAGGGGTTACCTTTAGGGGTTTTAGTGGTTAGGGTATGGGGTTACCTTTAGTGGTTTAAGCGGTTAGGGTAGGGGTTACCTTAAGGGGCTTTAGCGGTTAGGGTAGGGGGTTACCTTTAGGGGTTTTAGCGGTTAGGGTAGGGGTTACCTTAAGGGGCTTTAGCGGTTAGGTTAGGGGGTTACCTTTAGGGGTTTTAGTGGTTATGGTAAGGGGCTAACTGTAGGGGTTTTAGCGGTAAGGATAAGCGATTAAGGTTTATAGGGTACGGGTAGCATTGGTATTACGGGTTAACATTAGGGGATTTTAGGGTAAGGGCGAAGGTTCGGAACTTACCTTGTCAGGGAAGCATCCGGTGGCGAGGTCACTTGAGGCTAAACGCCGACGGCCACTTGGTCGCGACGAAATGGCCGCGACCAAATGTCCTAGACGTCATGATCCACAGGGATTACTTTTCCTATTGTCTGATCTTGTTTGTTGCACTTATTATATTTTCCTGCAACGTATTGTCTCTTTTGTAAAGCGCTGCGTACACTATTAATGCCATACCAATAAAAATACCCGTACTGCAGGAACCTGCATCCTGCTAAGTGGGTGCAGTTATTATCACTGGTCTCGCCCCTTTAAATAATGATTACACCCCTTGTATTGATCAGTTTTTAGTTTTCACACTGAACACATAACATGATTCTGTAAATACTCCTATGATCAAGGAAAAAGGGATGCAGAATATCAGTAGGTCACCTAAGCTTGTTTATGATGATGACAATCACTCCCAGGTAATAAAACATTGCCCCCCATCTCTGAACACATCTTAACAAACAACTAAAAACACTGTAACCTACGAGTACAGGCGTGAGGCCTTTATGTCTGTAGTAAACACGAGCCCAAGCTTGTTAATCACGGTATATACAGATAGATACGTGTTAAAGTACGCCCTGGGATAGTAATATATGCCGAACTTTCAACTGCAAAAAACTGTTTTGAACAGGTCAACTGCTGTAGTTACAGGGAACAGCCATTATGTTCTTAATATCACTTAAGTCACTATATTTGCTGTATGTATCTCCTTACTGAATGTGGAAGTCAGGCTATACCCAACATATGGTATTTCAGTGTAATACATAAATCACACATGCACTGTAGGCATTGTATTGCTTCTACATCCTGCATTAAAGGGTGTTAAGGCTTATGATACATTTTTTGCTAGAAGTATGAATTTTACCATCAGTTAAAAGCTCATGGTGGTTTTCAAGACATGTATTTAGACAAACAATACGAAAGTCTTTTGAGATTGTTATGAGCCATTTGGTTCACAGCACCCGTGGAATATAGAGTACAACAAAAATGTTGATCTATATTTATACACAATATAAGATGTATTTCCTGTATTTAGCTTAATCTGTATATTATATGTAACACCCTTTGCCCTATTCCTATGGGAAACAGCAGCTATTACGGTACTGGTGCTACCTGTTAGGCGTACAGAAAGCTTGGGCCTCCGCTCATAGGGAGCTTGGGGTGGCTGTGTGTTTTCTAAATCTCTATGGTGCAGCACCCCCGCCGTTCTCTGATTGGTCATACTCTCCTCTACTCAGCACTCGCCTCCTCACTGCTCCCGGCCACCGTCCGCGCCCGCCCCCTCAACACCAGCGCTTTCATCGGCCGCCGCCACCACACTCGCTGCCACCGCCGCGCTTCCCGCATATACAAATTTTAATCCGGACACGCTGGCAAACTCAAATTCGCCACACTTTCATGGCCAATTTGCCACTTGTGGCGATTGGCAACAGGGTTGCCCACCTCAGCTTTAGGGTATACCCCAATAGCACACTCACAATCAGGTATAATATAACTCCTTTACTGGGGTCCCACAGAAGGCATTTTTTTTTATTTATAAAATGTTTTACCAGGAAGTAATACATTGAGAGTTACCTCTCGTTTTCAAGTATGTCCTGGGCATAGAGTTATAATGACAAACAATACATGGTTACAAATATATAGTTACGTAAGTGAACAGGGTATACATTATATCAGTTTTTCACAATTAAATTTAGTCGTGGAACCCTAAAATATTTTGTACAACAGAATGGCACCCCTAAAATATTTTTAGCGTAGTACATGATAAAAAAAAAAAAAGTGCCACAGGTGAAATTTTTTCATTATTTTGCAGAAGACTTCATTTTACCGCACGGAACAGCAGGGTTTTTTAAAAGACCCCCGCTGCCCCAATACATTTTTAAACGACCCCCACTGCCCCAATACATTTTTAAACGACCCCCACTGGCCCAATACATATCTCCCCCAGCACCCCTCAGCCTACCTCAGGCGGGAGTAGAGGCTGGTATCCTGCCCTGCGGTTGCCGGCGAAGGAAGCAGCGGTGGTGGCGGCGGCAGGGGGGCGAAGGACGCGGCGGCAGGGGGGCGAAGGAAGCGACGGCAGGGAGGGCAAAGGAAGTGGCATCGGGGGGGCAAAGGAAGCTGCAGGGGGGCGAAGGAAGCGGCGTTGGGGGGCAAAGGAGGCAGCGGGAGCGGGGCGAAGGAGGGGGCGGGAGCGGGGCGAAGGAGGCGGCGGGAGCGGGGCGAAGGAGGCAGCGGGAGCGGGGCGAAGGAGGGGGCGGGAGCGGGGCGAAGGAGGCGGCGGGAGCGGGGCGAAGGAGGCAGCGGGGCGAAGGAGGGGGCGGGAGCGGGGCGAAGGAGGGGGCGGGAGCGGGGCATCGGAGGTGGCGGTAGCAGGGCGTAGGAGGCGGCAGTAGCGGGGCGAAGGAGGCGGCGGGAGCGCGGCGAAGGGAGCGCGGCGAAGGAGGCAGCGGGAGCAGGGCAAAAGACGTAGTGGCGCGAAGGAGGCGGCGGAAGCGGGGCGAAGGAGGTGGTGGGAGGGGGGCAAAGGAGGCGGCGGCAACGGGGTGGAGGCGGCGGCAGCAGGGCGAAGGAGGCAGCGGGAGCGGGGCGAAGGAGCCGGCGGAAGCGGGCGAAGGAGGCGGCGGAAGCGGGCGAAGGAGGCGGCGGCAGCAGGGCGAAGGAGGCGGCGGCAGCAGAGCGAAGGAGGCGGCAGCAGCGGGGCGAAAGCGGCGGCAGGGCAGGAGGCAGTCAGGGCTGCACACACATGCGCTTTAGCAGGCACCGGAAGTGCCGCACTGCTAGAGCGCGCTCCTGCAGTCCTGAACTGAGAGCGGGCTCGTGTGGGGTTGAGGGGGAGAGCCATGACAGCAGGCATCGGGAAAGGTTGAAGGAGAAATCTGGCACAGTGAGTGCGGGCGGCCCGTCCGTAGGCAGAACCCCTGGGACGGCTCCACAGAACCCCATTTGGGAAATGCTGCATTATATATAAATACATTGCATGCACAGCTAGAGATCATATATATCATAGGCGTATGTAACAGTTACAGACCAGATTAAAATGTGAGACAGCTTTAGTTTTGAAAGAACTTAGACTGGTAACGGCTGTGAGAGTCTCCGGTAGGTTGTTCCAGTTTTGGGGTGCACGGTAAGAGAAGGAGGAGCGGCCGGATACTTTGCTGAATCTTCGGACCATGAACAGTCTTTTGGAGTCAGATCTCAGATGATAAGTGCTGCATGTGGTAGGGGTTAGGAGCTCGTTCAGATAGACGGGTAGCTTGACCAGAAAGTATTTGAAGGCAAGACAGGAAAGATGAACTTTGCGCCTAGACTCAAGTGATGGCCAATCTAGTTCTTTGAACATTTTGCAGTGATGTGTGTTGTAGTTGCATTGGAGAACAAAACGGCATATTGAATTGTAGAGGGTATCAAGTTTGCTAAGGTGGGTTTGGGTTACCGAGCCGTATACTATGTCCCCATAGTCGATAATAGGCATTGGATATATATATATATGGACTATTATTTAAATGTAACATGCTTTTAAGATCCTCAACTAGATTTGTGGCGACTCTAATCATTACCCTTCTCTACTGTAAATGTGGAAATATTGATCAAAGTTCAGCATAGAAAAATATGCAACATTCATATTAAATCTCATTTCAATGCTAAACAATAGCTGGGATTATAATGTCAACTGGTTTGACAAAAAAAAGTGCACTGACTTCTTACTAGCTACATGTATCATTCCCACAGTCTTCACATGCCAAGTTGACCACAAAGGTAATTTTGTGGTGGTCCCAAATTCAGAGGAATTAACCCTGTCTAAAGCACTTAACTTCTCAGTGATGAAAATGCATTCTTTTACAATTAGCATCAAGGAATCATGCCCAACTCGACACAATTAATGAAAAGCAGATGTTTAATTCTGTTATTGATTCTTTGATCCATTTTTCCTATTTTCCTATTTCCCCTCTTGATATCCGTGACTACTTTCGCCCTTCAAGCAAACAAAGTGTAGCCGTGCACTGGAAGCCAAAGCGGAATAGAGATTTGAACCCTTCTTTTTCAGATACTCGGCGGATGGGCAGCAGCGGGACGCATTTCACTGTCTATTTCAAACCCCAGCACAAATGTAATCCTTGGTAAATTCCTTCCATCCCCACAGAGGGCTTAGAAACTGGAGGAGGGCGTCCAACTGATATCTGCTTTGGGAACAATGTGTCCACAAAATAGCTTCCAACTGTAATTTGTTTTTCTTGTTTACTACTTACGTAGTCTCTCTATTACCGAATGGCCCTTTTTATGCATCAGCTGAGACTCCCCCACCGTTTTAGTGCAAGATGATCAGGACATTTTTGAGTTCCATGTCCACAGCAGCGGCCTGGGCCACTGGTCATGAGGGTATTTCGACATACCTCTACATGAGTACATATTACACATGATTCAATGGTTAAGCATGTGTAGTAAACCGTAATATGTGACTCTGTATGATGCTGCGACGGTCCATGGCTTGGCTTACATCGAAATAGTAACTGGGCATGTTCCAAAGTGTTTATGCTTCTTATACATAGAGAAGAAAACAGATGTCACAGTGAATCTCGGCCACTTACATTTTTGAAAGAAAGCCAACAAAAATAAAGGCACTACATGGTTAAACCACTAATGCTGTGCTAAACAGCATTTTTTTATTACATCCATAGTTAGAGTCTTCCATGTTTTCAAATCTGAGAGTTTACCCCTTTATCCACCGGGCTTTGATATATTTGTTTATTCAAAATGATTGCAAGTTGTTGAATTGAACATGGCTTCCCACATACACAATCCATTGCTCCTTGACACCTAGAACGTCAGCTGAGATATGCAAACATCAGTGATTACCAGCTTGTAAGGGGCAAGAAATCAAGAGGAGGGCTGGCAAAACGTTCACACAAACCGAGCAGAGCAAAGGATTATCTGTGAACAAAATAGCACCAGACACAAGCTCAGCAGACCTCCCTTTACAAGGTTGTGTGGGAGGTGCAGTTTATAGTACTGCTAAAGTAAACCATTCAAATGCCAACTACAGTGAAAAACAGCAAACCGGGATGTAATTAAAGTGTAATCTGATTGTCTAATAACTCTGATTACCTTTGGTCATCGGTTCCACCAGTATTACTGTTCAAGACGATTCTCCATAGGTCCGAGGTTACGAGCTCCTTTTGGTCATTCACCACGTTGATACTGGGCAGCTGGAGTTCACATGCCTTGCTCT